>NC_083348.1:24568451-24870951 GCF_019175385.1 Lycium barbarum
AAGTTAAAGATTGGGTATTCTTGAAAGTGTCGCCAATGAAGGCAGTTATGAGATTTCGAAAAAAAGGGAAGCTTAGTCCCCGATATATTGGGCCTTACGAGATCGTGCGCAAAGTAGGCAAAGTGGCCTATGAATTAGATCTACCTCCGGATTTGGAGTCAGTCCATCCAGTTTTCCATGTCTCGATGCTTCGAAAATGCGTTGGAGATCCTACCAGGATCATGCCAATAGGTGATGTACAAGTGACAAATAAGTTGACTTATAAAGAGGTACCCATGGCTATACTAGATAGGCAAGCACGGAGGCTTAGCCACAAAGAAGTGGCCTCAGTTAAGGTTTTATGGAGAAGCAGTAAGCGAGAAGAAATGACATGGGAAGCTGAATAAATCATGCGATCCAAGTACCCGCACTTAATTCAACCCCCGGAAAAGGGCCAAGATGAGACATCAAGATCATAAGGTATGTATGTTTTCCTTTTATGCTTCTTGGTCGTGTGTGGCCAAATTCTGTTGCTATTATGTTGTGGCCCTGTGAGGCATTGTTATTATGGGTTGTTGTGACAGGATGGTAGTGCCATATTATAAGGGAAACTCTGGCGAAAGTTTTATAGAATCCTCGAGAACATTAAACATTCAAGGACGAATATTCCTAGGGGCGGGGGGGGGGGGGGGGGAGAATGTTACACCTCTGAAAAATCTTTCGTTGACGCACAAGTGAATATACTAGTGAAGAGTACGAGCATACGGTACTTCAATACGTAAGAAATGACATTTGATGACCCTAAATAAGATTTCAAAGACATCCGATGTTAGACGAGAAAGTTGTCAAGAGAAGGCAAGGCATACGATAGGTTTCGGAAAGGAATTACGAGTAACGAGTTAATGAGGACTTAATGATGTCTTCGAGAAGAGTGGTAACGTCCCTTTGATTGGTATTGAGGTGTTGAACAAGTGCTAAGAAGGTTCATAAGGATTGGAGATCAGACGAGTCGACAAAACGAGCGTCGGAATCACTGGGATTATACGGCCAAACATACAGGCAGTATAAATTATACGGTCTATATGTTGGGGCCATATAAATTATACAGTCTGTTTGTTGGGACTGTATAATCAGCCCAGAATGGCATAACTTTCTGGACCAAATATACGGCCAAACATACGGCCCGTATAAAATGTACGGACCGCATGTTGGTCTGTATATTGGGTCGGGGACAGAAAAGGTTCATTAAATAAGGGACCAAGTTTTATTTCATTTCATTTTCATATCACAATCCTTCTCTCTAAAACATCCCTCTACATTAATTCCACAAGAATTGAAGAGGTATTAGTGATCGTGTAAGAAAACCCATTGAGGATCATCTAAGTCAAGATATCTCATTGGAGATGAACTAGGATTTTTGATCAAGTGGAGTATTACCAAACAAGGCTTGTTCCTACAACAGCTAAGGTAAGATTTATATTATTTCTAAGTTGTTTAAGGTGTTTGAGAGTTGAAATACTTGGATTGTAGAAGGGTATAGAAAAATGGGTCATGAATGTGGAATAGTGCCATTTGGAGTAATAGTTTGAATTGAGTCGTGATTCTTGATGTGTTGTGATATAAATATGTTACAAATGATGTTGAGGACATGGGATAGGCAATGTATGTGAATGAACGTAGTCGTGTGTTATGACCATGGATATGGGTGAATGGAAGCGAAGTGAGAAATATAGATAATGTGGATGAATAGAAACTATTGTTATGATATTGTGAATGTATTATTGACGTCTGGGAGTTGATATACGATATGGAGGAATGTCGTACAAATAAAGGAGATGCTGTCCAATTTTCTCTAGTTTTAGCCGTGTATGCTAGCTATCGATTCTAATGACAGTATGCTTTAATGAAGGTAGAAACGTGAGCTTCGGAGGAGAACGTGCAAGTGGTAAATAGTTTCAACGGAAAGGTATATAAGGCTAACCCTTCTTTCATAAGGCATGGTTCTTTTGCCAAACATCTAAATCTTCCATAAGTCTATGATGTCTTTCAAATGATTCGATCTTCCGAGCTATTGAGCTCACGATTCTTGATATGCCACGATTGTACTAAGTTCCTCATATGACGAGTAAGCCTATAAAGATAGATGCAATGAATGACGATAATAGTGATAATGATATTGATGACGACTATAATGGTAATAGCGATGACGATAACGATGACGATGATGATAGTGGTGATAATAGTAAAGATGCTTATGAGCTATTATGTATATGTATCTATATATGACGATTATGGAACCCCGAGCTTATAAGGCCGGGTAGAATAAGTATGTATATGATTATTTAATGCGCGCACACCTCTGCAGATGGTACGGATAACCCTGACGCCTTGGTAGGGCCAGGTAGATGTAACCCTGAAGCCTTGGTAGGGCCAGGTATATGTAACCTTGAGCCTTGGCTAGCCAAGTATGTATGAAACACCAATCCTTCAGGGTCGGGTATGCTATGTAAATGATATGACGATGTATATGATATAGATATGAGAATGAATGCGAATATGATACGATTACGAATAAGAATATGCACATAATATGAATGTGTATAAGGATACGTAATTGGGTACGGATATGAGTATGGATACGGATATGGATGTATGTACACAAATACGCATTAGAATTGGAAAGTCTCTATGAAAGGCAAGTAAGTGCTTATGACGATGATATTACTATCTCCCATTCTATGTTATTTCTTATGTTGTCCATTATGCTTCTATGTTGATGTTGATCATGCTTTACATACTCAGTACATTCTTCGTACTGACGTCTTTTTGTTTGTGGACGCTGCATCATGCCCGCAGGTGCACAGGGAAACAGACTTGATCCATAGCTACATCTCAGGGACTACATAGTAGAGCTCCACTTCATTCGGAGCTATAGCTTTTGGGCATAGCGGGGTCCTGTCCGGCCTATATGATATGTTATACTCTCCTTAGAGGCTCGTAGACATGTGTATATGGTTAGGTATGTCTGGCCTAGTCGGCCTATATTTTGGGTTTCATTTTGTTAGCCTTGTCGGCTATGTACATTGATATGGACATAGATGTCAATGATGATATGAAGGTATTGTTGTCCAATAGGACTAGTATGATTGATGAATAGAAATGTATGTTTAAATATGTGGCTCTCCTAGATGTAACTGTAAGTGTAAGCCAAAGGGCGCCCGGGTGGGCTAGCCCCGAGTGCCCATCGCAGCCCCCTAGTCGGGTCGTGACAAACATATTGAGGGTCAAATAATATATAATTGAGGAAAAGGTTAGGATGAAAGAAGGAAAGCAGACGATCAAGTTTAAATAAATCAACGGGAGATAGAGTAAGGTTGTACGTGACAAAGGATGAATGTAAGGACTCCAGAACTAACCTATACGTCCTTATAACCAGAACTAAGAAGGTTGTAAATAATGGGCACTCCACTAAAATTCTCCAAAAACAATTAAGGACAAGGGCCAAAGAACGACAAGGACCAAAGATTTAGGAGATCACGAAGATTATACGTCTATGATGGTTACAAATTGATTAATGGGAAAGTATGGGCAGAATGATGTGGATGATAAGATGAAGATGACACTACAAGTGGACATTGGGCATTAATTATTGGAATAAAAATTACTATTCCGATTGGACAAATAGTTGGGTACATCATTATTTTGAGTATCCCTAGGGATTATCGTAGGCAAGATTTGAGATTTAAAGTAGTATTTTTGTGTAATGACAAGTAGGGAACTTGAAGCATTCATAAGTGAAAGAACAAAAGCGATGGCGAAAGTATTATTATGGGATGAAATTTGGATCGAGAATGGCAATGGAATACAACACCATAAGGTAAAGCCTTTAAGGGGGGAAGCGGGTGAGCTTAGGTATGAGCACAAAGACTGAAATAATATGTGGTAGATGTTGTATTGTGAATGGATTATAGAGATAGTTCGAAGTAAGAATTGTTGTGGGAATAATATTAACAAAATCTGAAGGCAAGTCAGCAAATGAATAGAGTAACTAAAGAGTATCTTTTGAGACTGTACTGAAAAATAATTCGTGGGGAAGAAAAGAAATTGAACGATATTCCAGTAGGGGAAATTAATGTCCACAAAATGGGAAGGATATGACAAGAAAATAGAAGGGAATGCAAGGGAGTTTTAAGATAGCCTTGGTGTGCATGAAGAATGGTTTATGAGGAAGATGATTAGTAGTCCGAAGGATTAAAATTGGTTACATTCGAGGTTTTGTTGGAACAAGTTCTATTGGGGGATTTAGGGAAAGTCGACAAATGAGTTCTGTACCACTTCCACAAGTATCCCCTTTTCACCACTAAAACTCTTGATATTTAACTTCAATAAAAGGGTAGAAATCATTTGCATACCTCGAGGGGTCTAAGACTCCAAATATCAACTTCAACTCCAATTCCCTAAGCTCCAAAACTTTGAAGAAACCCTAGAAACAACCTTCCTTTCCACAAGCTTGGGTTTACGGGGCTCGGATCGTAAAAAATCTCCACTAATAATGATAGGAATTGTTAGGAGTAAATATACTAGGGTTTTCTCTAACTTGGAAGAAAGAAAATGAGAAATAAGGTCGTGGACTACATATTTATACTCGGAATTAAAAAATTCCAGTGGTACGGTTCGACGAGCGGGTCGACAACTCGTCGATGTGTCGACGATCCGTCGACTTGCCCGTGGACCTACGCCTGTAGATTTCAAGGCTGCCGAACCCTATCAGTGCCACACAACAACAGTGCATCGACCATGTCAATGGCCCGTCCACGATGACTGGTATCTGCAGATTTCTCAGATTCAGCACAAGTCGCGTCGATTCGATTTATTCAACTTCTAATCCTGCAAATTATCAGGGATACCTTCTGGTACCTTTGTACAGAGGGTATGACACTTTGTATCTCCAAAACTCAGACACGAGTCTTAATTCCAAGGTATGCCCGACTATAAAACCATAGGTTCTACTATGACGAGAACAAGAGGCGTAACAATAAAAGTCAAAGGAGTAAGAGTTTCTGACATACAAAAAGGGGATAAAAGGGAATATGAGACCAAAAGTTAATAAAGGTATGTGGTAAGTACTGGGTAAATGAGCTTATAAAGGTGTAAACGGCAGAGGTTGAAGAGACAACGAGGATGATAAAGTACGAAGAACTAGTAACCAGAGATGTGATAAGAAAAAAGGGGATGACCGTGAGTACGAGCATGAATTTTAGCCACAAGAGAAGGAGAATAATATTCAAGAATTGATTGGGGAAGAAATTCAGCGAATTCGAGAGTACACCCATTGGTCATAGAACCACAGTAAGCTAGAAATACCAAAGTAATTGTGAAACCATGAATATAGAATCTACATGTACGTAAGGACAATGAGCTAGTAATTGCACAAGGAAGAATTGTATATGTTAAGAAGAAACCTTGTTATTGCTCATATAAAGAAACCAAGGAATCAAAGAAAGATTAATCGTCAGAAATTGAGGCACTCTCTAGTGTAAAGAATTATCGAATACTACTGCAGTAAGAATGGGAATGCCAAAGATCCAGTGTAAGAAAACCTAAAAGGGTTAAGGAAAATATTAACTAGTTGAGCAGAATCAATCAGTGCCGACACAACTGAATGGTATGCAGACAAGAGACAGAGTAACATTTAAGCAGAAGAGCTCCAAATACAACTGTCAATCAACTGAAAAATAGAGGGTAGAGCTCAGAGGGGTAAGAAGGAAGGAAAAACTAAATATCAAGTTGATCACTATTCATATGAATGATGGGGTAAATGGATAAGTTCTCATAAATCGCCAATAGAATAAGAGGAAAGATTGAATATACCATAAGTATATAGGTTTAAACCCCAAAATGAACAGAGAGGATTGTCTCTTTAACAAATCGATATAGTGTCATAAGTCTGCAAATTATGGTTACGGTTTATTAACTTAAGGTGTGTCGCCTCTAAAGAACCGCGAAAAGGATCATAAGTTGCGTAGTTTGAATAAGATCGGTTCCTAATACGTGAGTAAGACTGCAAGTAAGTAAAGTAAATACCAGCAGATGCGGGTGAGAATATTGACATCAACGTCAAAACGGGTTCTACTTCAACATTCGAGGACAAATGTTCCTAAGGGCGGAAGGATGTTACACCCTGTACTTCTGGAGAAGCACTTATCAAATTTTAATGTAAGTATGTTAAAGTATGGTTAAGTAAAACAACTTTGGAATATAAGGAGCGGAGCATTATTGAGTATATTCTAGGAGTAAAGGATGCAGATAAGGAATACTGGGAGGCCCTATAAGGAAATGAGTTGAAGAAGTTGAGTTATTATGACTTTGGAAGAAGATGAGTGTTACTTTGAACGAAAAAGTATGAACCAACTTGGCATATGAAGAGTTTTAAAGAAAATCAACTTGCTAAGTTGAAGTTCATGAAGTCTAGTTTCTAACGCAACAAACTGTTCGTCGATACGGCATCGGAGTACAGAGTTATGGATGTTACAAGTCTGGCAGATAGGCCAGTGGTTTGGTCAGCACGAACGTGCCACCACTAGGAGGGGAACGTGCAGAAAGGAGTCAGACAACCCAGCGCGTCCGCGCCACTTCCTGCGCGATCGTGCAGGGTTAATTTTGAGTCGGTGGGAATCGACTTTAACCCTCAATATAAGTGCTAAAACCCTTATTTTTTACCCAAATTATTTCCCAAAAAGCTCAGAAACATATAAGACTGTGTGTGTGTGTCATAAAATTGAGGGATTGTAGTGGATTAAAGTAACGAGACTATATACGAGTCTCGAGAAGCGTAAAGGGTTTTGTAGTTCTTGTTTTAATAATCAAATCTTGACAAAACGAAGGAATCTATCAAAGATAAATAAGGTTTCAAGCTCTTGCAACCTTGATTTAGGTAAGGGTATTCTTTACCATTGATATTATGAACCGTATTATTGATATTTAGTTGCTAAAGCTTCGTAAAGTCGACCGATTGGTTGGGAAATTGGATAAACATCGTGTGGGATGTTTTATTGAGTATATCGGTATTGATGATGATGTTGTTGATATTAGTGTCGCTATTATTGTTGTTTTGTTGGTATTGTGATTTCGGGCTAAGGATATAAATAGAGGAGATGTTGCCCGAATTTCGGCAGATTCTAAGAGGATTTAATTTGAAGGCTTAAGACAAGCATATGATGATTAGCCTAACAATAGTATGAATGGTTTTATATGTAGATTACGAGACTACGAATGATCTTATGTAGATTGCAAGACAGGAGGTAGGTTGGAAATTCGAGAAGTAAGCTTCCAGGTATGTTAAGGCTAAATCCCTTTCATTCTAAAGGCATGATTCTCTTCTTATGATGCTAAAGATAGATGTTTTCTATGATGATGCTGATGATGATGATGATGATCCCATTTCTGGAGATTCCGAAGCTTATGGTTTTGATGTTATTATGAGATTATTGAGCTTATTTCATGATTTTCTTGATTTTATTCATTGTTGTTTATCTCACATTATGATAATTATTCCTTCAAGGTGAGATATAGCAATAATGATTGTTCCATAATATAAATTGGAGGTTACCGACCTTACGTCACTCTGATAGAGTAGAAATGTTTCATTGGGCTCTCATGAATAATCAATGTACTTATATATGTATTTCTTTCACACCGCACCGCCCTATAGGCGATCGGGCAGACACACCACTGCAGTGGGCAGCTTATGATATCATCCTGGACGTGGGATGTCGGACGCGGGATAATGATGAAAACACCGTGGCTATATGGCCGAGCAGCATAACACCGTACCTATATGGTCAGGCAGTTTATATATTTATTTATGAATGTTTTTTTGAAAATAAAAGTTAGCACGCATAGTATTCGCCTTAAGAGGAAATCAGATATATAGGTTATCTCTTTATCTCATGCTTCTTTGACTTTTAATTATGTTGTTATTCATGCCTTACATACTAAGTACATTGTTCGTACTGACATCCGTTTGCTTGTGGACGCTGCGTACATGCCCGCAGGTACAAGTAGCTAGCTAGGCGATCCAGCTCAGTTGGTCTTCGACTCTGCTGTAGTTAGTGTGCTCCACTTGGTTCGAAGTTGCAGTCCCTTTTGGTATGCTATTTTGACATATTTATATGGGTATGACGGGGCTTTGTCCTGTCCATTCTATAGCTCATGCTCCATAGAGGTCTGTAGACTGTTGTATGTAGTTGGGATATTGTATAGCCTTGTCGCCTCTTATTTTTGTTGTACAACATACCGCTCTTATTTCAGCTCGGCTCTCATCTAGGCATCATTGCTTGAAGGCATGAAAGTACACATAGAAATTGACAAAGTGCTTCTTCCCTGATTTGTTTTCCTTATCTATGTTAACCAAACAATAGCTTCCTGGATCGGTTTTCTTGATCATGTCTACATAGTCACATAATCTGAAACATTTCGGATTCCAAACACCCATATTTTTCATCTTAACCATCTGTTTAGCCCTGTAGCACACAGTCTTACCAACATAAAGACCTAACTTGTCTCTTACCATATCCTTATAAAGGGCTTAGAAATAATTTTGTCCTTAAACTTTCGAGCTCTTAGGTTTCAAATACACAACTTGTTCTTGTTCAACGGAATACACTTGTTAATAGGAAGGTAGTCCTTTACCATGAAACCATCCAAATGATTTTTACACTTAACCCTCACCCTGTGCTTCTTATTAGGTCTTAACTTTAACGGCACCGCTATAGCAGTGAGTCGCTCGCTGCCAGCGGTCAATCCTTGTTCGTGTGTTCGCTGTGGCAAGCAAAGGCCCGCTATGGCAATGTCGCCATAGCGAGATATGGCTTGCCATAGCGGAGGCCGGATTCTGTTTGGTCCGCTATAGCGGGCACTTGGCCGCTATAACGAGATCACTGCAAAGGTTATTTGACCGCCGCCACAGTCGACGGAAGCATTATAGCGGATTTTAAACACTTAGTTCTGAATTCTTTATTCATAAAACTCCAACACAGTTCCCCACAAGCACCTAGGCGAATTTCCAAGCTAGGGAAAGAATATTGTTAAGAGGTAAGTCTCATCCATCCCTTTCAATCAATGCGTATCATGTTCATGATTACCATCCCTTTTATGGGCCTTCAATGGTGAATTAGTAATAGTAACCCTAGAACTTAATAAACCTTTTATACTTGATGGGTAATGTTTGTTATCAGTTATTTATCCTCTAATAGCTTGGGTTAACTCCTTTTAATCATGAATTGATCCTTTAGAGCTATGAACTAAGTGAATTAAGACTTAGAGTTTTATAAAAATGATAGCTTCACCATGGAAACTGCTTGTAACTTATGTTTTGATTAAGTATCCTTACTAAATTGATAATTAGTGGTTACTAAGGCCATTTTTGGTTGTTTACACCTAGAAATTATTCACCCATCGGAATGGGGCTAAAGGGAAGGGTGTCTTGCATTGATATTGTGACGACAGTATTTGTGACTCATTGAGCATTCTAATTTTTAGACTTTGAGCATTCTGAGGCTTTACAAAAGGGAAAAGTTATAGCATAGTGCTTCGCGTTGTTCTAGCTTTACTTTTGAGGTAGGTTACGGTTTTCTTGGGTTAGACTTTCATTAGTTGATTCTATGTGTTGTGAATTCAATAGGAGAAAGCATGTATAGTCTTCATGCATAATTTGTGTGTGGTTGAACTCCTATATGTAATTGATTGAGTGACTCTGTGGGCTTCGTGCCACTATTTATTGTGTTAGACCTACAGTTTGATGTGTTGTGATGGGAAGTTAATATGATCTTCTCGATGAAATTATGATACAAAACGATGACTGAGCATTGATAAATAGAGGCTAAGAAATACTAAGGTATATATGCGTGAAAAGGCACAAATGTGACCTAGATTATGGGCTCGTGGTCCGAGGTTCTTTCTGAAAATGAGTGGTACATGATGTGGACTGCGTCCGAGGTTCTTTCCAGAGCGGAGGATTTATAGCTCGGGCCCAATGAGTATCCGGTATGAGTGGTACATGGACACTATGGGTCCCCTGCAAGTCATGACTACTGAGAAACTACATCAGTTAGCAAGTGTGTACAGTGAGTATATGGTTATTGTTGGTAGACCTATTTACGTTTGTTGTTCCCGTTGATTTGATTCTTGATATCTTTGGGTGACTTGATTCGTGATTATCCTTGGTTGACCTATTGCTGGGTTATTGATTTCATGGTGTTGGCTGGCTTGTTTAATCTATGAATTTTATAATGTATGCATGATACTAATCTTAGTCGGCCTATGATATCTACCGGTACATAGTGTTTGTACTGATACTACCTTGCTACATTCTTTTTAGTGCAGATTGTATCCAGAGATTGCTACCCGTCCTTATATCTAACGTTGAGGCCGTTATTGACAAATTTAGGGTGAGTCTCTATCCATGCCAGGCCGCCCGAAGATCTTCTTTTGTGATGTCTATTTCTATTCTAGACATTGTGGTTATTTATTAAACAAACTTCATTCCTTAGACACGTTTTAGATTAGAGCCCTTGTACGGTGACTTTCAAATTTTGAGGATTTTGGATAGTTAGAACTTCCGCATTTACTTCATTATTTTTATGGCATGATTAATTTTGATTATCTTATGCTTCAATGAGTAATAACTGATTGAATTTGCTAATGTAAAAACGGACTTGAATGAATAGCTGACTTATCTGTTGGTTTGCCCACTAGGAGTAAGTGTGGGTGCCAGTCATGGCTGGTTGGGTCGTGACAAAGTTGGTATCAGAGTTTTAGGTTCATCGATCTTGTTGTACAAATACATGTCTAGTAGAGCCTTGCTGATCGGTACAGAGACGTCTGTACTTATCTTCGAGAGGCTACCGGACACTTAGAAAATTCCCTTTTCTTTCTTTCTTTCGTGCTACTTGATTCCAGTTGGTATCTGGATGATTCAAATTGGTATCTGACTATCCTTCATTCTCTTGCAGATGGTGAGAACACGTGCGGCAGCAGCCAGTCGTAGAAGAGGAGACAGAGGACTAGTACAGGTGTGGCCCATGACGAGGCCGCGGGAGATGCAGCCGTATCAGCCCAGCCAACGGCAGTACCAGTTCCACCAGAAGCTGCAGCTGCTCAAGGTATACCTGATGCTATGCTGCAGGTGCTGAATTGGTTGCATGGGTTAGCACAAGCCGGGGCTATACCAGCCGTTCCAATAGGTAGGGGCACCGGGATAGCAGTCCCACGTCCGGATAGATTCAGGTTCTGGAGGATCAGCATGCTGCGGCAGTGGCACCTCACTTGGATAAAGTTCAGAGTTTTGAGGATTTTTCGAGGCCAGTTGTAGGGCCAGTGATGACGGGTGAGGAAAATTATTTGTTTTGGAGGTTCACTAAAATGAAGCCTCGAGTTTTCTATGGTGCTGAGTCAGAGGATGCGTACGAGCTCATCATAGACTGTCACGAGAAGTTCCATAAGATGGGGGCTGTGGACAAGTACAATGTAGAGTTTGTGACCTTCCAGTTCTTGGGTTATGCCAAGCTATGGTGGATGGCATATGTGGAGTACAGGATAACTGGGTGACCTCCGTTGACTTGGGTTTAGTTCTATGCAGTGTTCTTAGATAAGTATGTCTCGCGTACTCTGCGGGATCGAAGGAAGGAGGAGTTTGCTAATATTCATTAAGAAAACTCGTTTGTTGCTGTCTACGAGTTCCGTTTTTATTCATTGTCTCGATATGCTCTTCAGTTGCTGGGTACTTAGAGGGAGAGGATCCGGCGGTTCGTGAAGGGATTGAACACTGGACTTCAGCTATCGACTTTTCAGCTTGTAGCCACTGGGGCTTCATTTCAAGAGGCAGGGGAGCACGTCCATGTTGTGAGGGGATTAAATAGGAGAGCCATTGAAAGCAAATAGAGAAGAAAGCCCAAAGGGGTGGGAATTTCAGCAACTCCTTCTCGAGGGGTCAGAGTTCGCAGGTATTTTCAGGGTGTCCAGTTCAGTCAGCAATGCAGGTATCCGTTGGGGCCCATCAAGGCCAAATCATTAGGCTTTCAATCAGCATGGAGGTTAAACTGCTTCATCAGCTTCTGTTCAGTAACCTACGCTGGACCGTGCATGTTATAGAGTGTGGTGATGCAGGGCATATTAAGAGGTATTGCCCCAAACTCAGACACAGTGGATAGGCGACTTAGTATTAGGCTCTTCGAGCCCAATTTACACCCGATAGAGAAGGTAGGGATTACGCACAGGCAGGGTGAGGGGTCCACACTGCGGTTAGGGGTGGCGCCTAGCCTAACCGAGGCGGTCCTTTGGCAAGCAGAGGCGGATAGTATCCCGGCAAGGGCGGGGCTCAGACTAGACAGGGTGATCGCTATGGTTCACAGGCTACAGGTGGGCGCGATCATTTGTGGGCTTTTCCAGGTAGACCCGAGGCTGAGGCCTCCGATGCTGTCATCACGCGTACTGTCTCAGTTTATTACCGGATGGCTTAAGTTTTATTTGATCCGGGTTCTACTTTTTCATATGTGTCTTCATATTTTGCTGTGGGTTTAGATATGACGTGTGATACTCTTGATGTCCCTATTTATTTATCTACTACGATTGGGGATTCGGTGGTGGTAGATAAAGTCTTCCAGTTTACCCTTCTTGCACGATTACTTTTATAGGATATAGTACTTGGGCAAATTTGATGATCAGATATGGTATGTTTTGATGTCATTTTGGGCATGAGTTGGTTGTCCCTGCATTAGGCAAACCTTGATTATCACTCTAAGACTGCTACCTTAGCTATGCCCGGGACACCTAGACTTGAGTGGAAGGGTAACCTTAGTCCCCTCCCTAAGAAGGTCATATCCTTCGTTCATGGTAGGAAGCTAGTGGAGAAGGGTTGTCTAGCTTATTTGGCCCATATCTATGACACCAGTGCAGATACTCCATCTATTGATTCGGTTCCAGTGGTACGCAAGTTTGCGGATGTGTTCCCTGCGGACTTGCCAGGTATGCCACCTGACCGTGATATTGATTTTTTGATTGATTTAGACCCAGGGACTCGTCCTATCTCTATTCCACCTTATAGGATGGCACCAGCAGAACTCAGGTAATTGAAAGAATAGTTGCAAGATCTTTTGAGTAAGGGGTTTATTCGCCCGAGTGCCTCTCATTAGGGTGCTCATGTATTGTTTGTTAAGAAAAAAGACGGGTCTATGCGTATGTGTATTGATTACCGTCATCTGAAGAAGGTGACTATCTGAAAAACGTATCCCATCCCCGTATTGATGACATGTTTGATCAGTTACAGGGAGATTCTGTATTCCCTTAATTGACTTAAGGTCAAGGTATCACCAGTTGAAGATTCGGGCAGAGGATGTTCCTAAGACTGCCTTCAGGACTAGGTATGGACACTATGAGTTCTTGGTTATGCCTTTTGGGCTTACTAATGCCCCAGCTGCATTTATGGATTCGATGAACAGTACATTTAAGCCCTTTCTAGACTCTTTTGTGATAGTATTCATTGATGACATCCTGGTGTATTCTAGAATTAAGGAGGAGCATGAGAAATATTTGAGGATTGCTCTTGGGGTATTGCGGGAGAAGGAGATGTATGCTAAATTCTCCAAGTGTGAATTTTGGTTGTTTTCTGTGTCCTTTTTGGGGCATGTAATTTCAAAGGGGGGTATTATAGTGGATCCGCAGAAATATCAGGCAGTCAGGGAATACGCTAGGACCACATTAGTGATCGAGATCCCTACTTTCGCGGGTCTAGTTAGCTATTATCGTCGGTTTGTGAAAGGGTTTGCCTCTGTTGCTTCTTATTTGACTCGCTTGACTCAGAAAAAGGTATCATTTCAGTGGTCTGATGAGTGTGAGGAGAGCTTCTAAAAGCTCAAGACATTGTTGACTAAAACACCTATTCTAGCATTGCTCGTGGAGGGTAAGGATTTTTGTTATTTATTGTTATGCTTCACGTTCTGGTTTAGGTGCTGTTTTGATGCAGGAAAAGAAGGTGATTGCCTATGCTTCTCAGTAGTTGAAAGTACATTAAAAGAACTATCCTACTCATGACTTAGAGTTTGAAGCGGTGGTGTTTGCTTTGAAAATCTGAAGGCACTACTTGTATGGTGTCCACTGTGACATGTACACTGAGCATCGCAGCTTGCAGCATGTCTTCACTCAGAGGGATCTGAATTCTAGGCAGCGGAGATGGATGGAACTACTGAAAGATTATGACATCACCATTTTGTATCATCCTGGTAAAGTAAATGTAGTGGCTGACGCGTTGAGCAGGAAGTCGGCTAGTATGGGAAGTCTGGCTGGTTTGATTTCTTCGGAGCGTCCGTTAGCTAGAAAGGTTCAGACTCTGGCTAATGGTTTATAAGGCTGGATATTTCTAACACGGGCAGGGTGTTGGCTTGTGTTGAGGCTCGGTCATCATTTTTCGAACAGATAAACGATAAGCAGTTTTGAAGATGCTAATTTGTGCAAAATTCGTGACAAGGTGTTACGTGGTGAGGCCAAAGCGTGATTGACGAAGAGGGGGTGCTGCGGATTAAAGGGCGAGTTTGCGTGCCACGTGTGGGAGAATTGATCAAGACCTTTCTGGCAGAGGCTCATAGTTCGAGGTATTCTATTCATCCTGGCGCTACTAAGATGTATCGCGATTTGAGACAGTACTACTGGTGGACTAGGACGAAGCGTGGCATGGTGGAGTTTGTTGCTCAGTGTCTGAACTGCCAACAGGTAAAGTATGAGCATCAGAAACCTGGGGGTACACTTTAGAGGATGCCTATTCTTGAGTGAAAGTGGGAAAGCATAGCCATGGATTTCGTGGTTGGTCTCCCAAAGACGTTAGGTAAGTTTGATTCTATATGGGTTATTGTTGATAGCTTGACTATGTCTGCCACTTTATTTCGGTGAAGATAACTTATGATACAGAGAAATTGGCTAAAATCTACAGTCGTGAGATGGTTAGGCTTCATGGGGTTCCTATCTCTATTGTGTCAGACACGGGCACAACGTTCACATCTAGATTTTGGGAGAATTTGCATGAGGAATTGGGTACTAGGCTGGACCTTAGTACAACTTTCCACCCTCAGACCGACGGGAAGTCCGAGCGGACTATTCAGGTTCTTGTAGATATGCTTTGTGCTTGTGTGATAGACAATGGTAGGCATTGGGATCAGTTCTTGCCATTGGCCTAATTTGCATATAATAATATCTACCACTCGAGTATTGATATGGCTCCGTTTGAGGCATTGTATGGGAGAAGATGTAGGTCTCCTAATGGGTGGTTTGATGCGTTTGAGGTGAGACCTTAGAGTACTGATCTTCTGAGGGAGTCCTTAGAGAAGGTGAAGGTTATTCAAGCTAAGCTTCTAGTAGCACAGAGTAGGCAGAAGGAATATACGGACCGTAGAGTCTGAGATCTTAAATTTGGAGAGGGAGACCAAGTGTTGTTAAAAGTCTCACCCATGAAGGGTGTGACGAGGTTTGGGAAGAAAGGCAAGCTTAGCCCATGGTACAATGGGCTGTTTGAGATTCTCAAGTGAATGAGGGATGTAGCTTATGAGTTAGCTTTACCTACGGGTCTATCAGGCGCTCATCCGGTATTTCACGTTTTGATGGTGAAGTGGCACCACGGCGACTGTTCATACATAATCTGTTGAGATTCGGTCCTGTTAGATGAGAATTTGACATATGAAAGAGCCTGTTGCTATCTTAGATAGGGATGTTCGCAAGTTGAGGTCCATGAAATAGTTTCTGTGAAAGTTCAGTGGAAAAATCGTCCGGTGGAGGAAGCCACTTGGGAAGCAGAATCTGATATGCGTAGCAAGTATCCTCAGCTTTTCATTGAGTCAGGTACCTTTTCCTAGATTCCTCATCCTTGTCCGTTCAGGGATGAACGGTGTTTTAAATGGTATCATGTGTAACGACCCTTTCGGCCGTTATGAAAAATATAGGATCACCCCACCAAATAGAAACTTCCCAAGGATAGAACGAGCTAATAGAAACTCGATTGTATAAGTCTAAGAACTGAAAACTTGATTATTTGTGATTGTTGTTTAATTTTGTTGAGTCCATCGAGGGGGTGATGTGGGGAATTAGAACTCCGTTTGGAATTCTAAATCCACGGGTGGATTCGTCTGATGTTTTCATCTATACGTGCATGTTTTGTTTTTTTTTTGTGAGGCCTCAGATGAAATGTTGGGTGATAAAGTGAAAAATTGGGAAACATTGCGAGCTTACTACCCAAATGATACGACTACAGTAGGGTGGGTACCACTACGGCAGCACCGCTATAGCGGTGAGTCCCTCGCCGCCATCGGTCAATCCTTGTTTGTGTGTCCGCTGTGGCGGGCAATGGCCCGTTATGCCGATGTCGCCATAATGGGATATGGCTCGCCATAACGGAGGTCGGATTCTCTTTGGTCCACTATAGCGGGCACTTGGCCGCTATAGCGAGACCAGTGCAGCGGTTGTTTGACCATCGCAACGGTCGAGTAAAGCAAAATTGCGGGTTTTAAACACTTAGTTTCGAATTCTTTATTTATAAAACTCCAACACAGTTCCCCATAAGCACCTAGGGCGAATTTAAAAGCTAGGGCAAGAATATTCTTTATAGGTAAGTCTCATCCATCCCTTTCAATCAATGTGTATCATCTTCAAGATTATCATAAACTTATTGTGTCTTCAATGGCGAATTAGTTATAGTAACCCTAGAACCTAATAAACCTTCTATACTTGATGGGTTATGTTTGTTATATTTATCATCAATGGCTTAGGTTAACTCCTTTTAATTATGAATTGAACCTTTAGAGCCATGAAATAAGTGAATTGAGACTTAGGGTTTTATAAAAATGGTAGCTTGATCACGAAAACTGCTTGTACCTGATGTTTTGATTAAGTATCCTTAGTAAATTGAGGATTAGTGGTTACTAAGACCATTGTTCGGTTGTTTACACCCAGAAATTATTCACCCATTGGAATGGGGCTAAAGGGAAGGGTGTCTTGCATTGATTTTGTGACGAGAGTATTTGTGACTCATTGAGGATTCTAACTTCTAGACTTTACACGTTCCCAGACTTTACGCATGGGAAAAGCTATAGCAGACTGATTCGCATTATTCCAGCTATACGTTTGAGATAGGTTACGGTCTACTTGAGTTTGACTTTTATTAGTTGATTCTATGTGTTGTGAATTCAATAGGAGAAATCATGTCTAGTCTTCATGCATGATGTGTGTGTGGTTGAACTCCTATATGCAATTGACTGAGTGACTGTGTGGGCTTCGTGCTTCTATCTATTGTGTTAGACCTATAGTTTGATGTGTTGTGATGGGAAATTAATATGATCTTCTCGGTGAAATTGTGATACAAAATGATAATTGAGCATTGATAACAACAAGATAAGAAATACTAAGGTATATATCCGTGAAAAGGCACAAAAGTGACCTAGATTATGGGCTCAAGGTCCGAGGTTCGTTCCGAAAATGAGTTGTACATGATGTGGACCGCGTCCGAGGTTCCTTCCGGAGCAGAATATTTATGGCTTGGGTCCAATGAGTATCCGAAATTAGTGGTACATGGACGCCATGGGTAGACTTGTTCCCGTTGATTTCATTCTTGATATCTTTGGGTGACTTGATCGTGATTATCCTTGGTTGACCTGTTGTGGGGTTATAGATTTCATAGTGTTGACTGGCTTGTTTATTCAATTGATTTTATAATGTATGCATGATACTGATTTTAGTCGGCCTATGTTATCTACCAATACATAGTGTTTGTACTGATACTACCTTGCTACATTCTTTTAAGTGCAGATTGTATCCAGAGATTGCTACCCGTCCCCATATCTAGCGTTGAGGCCGTTACTGACAGATTTAGGGTAAGCTTCTATCCATGCGAAGCCGCCCAAAGAACTTCTTTTATGATGTCTATTTCTATTCTAGACATTGTGGATATTTGTTAGACAGACTTCATTCCTTAGACATGTTTTAGATTAGAGTCCTTGTACGGTGACTTTCGGATTTTGGGGATTTGTAATCGTTATAACTTCCGCATTTACTTCATTATTTTTATGGCATGATTTATTCTGATTATCTTGTGCTTGATTGAGTAATAATTGATTGAATTTGCTAATGTAAAAACAGACTTGAATGAATAGACTACTTATGTGTTGGTTTGCCCACCAGGAGTTAGTGTAGGTGCCAGTCATGGCGGGTTGGGTCATGAAAGAGTTGGTATCAGAGCTTTGGGTTCATCGATCTAGTCGTACAAGGGCATGTCTAGTAGATCCTTGCGGATCGATACAGAGACATCTGTACTTATCTTCGAAAGGCTACCGGACACTAGGAAAATTCTCTTTTCTTTCTTTTGTGCTATTTGATTCGAGTTGGTATCTGGATGATTCAAATTGGTATCTGACTATCCTTCATTCTCTCGTAGAAGGTGGGAACACGCGCGGTACCAGCCAGAGATAGAGGAGCTGGTAGAAGGGCGGCACTAGCTGGGGGCAGAGTACCAGTAGTTGACCTCGTGCTTCCAGTGGCTCCTAATAAGGTCGCAGGAGATGCAACCGCACCAGCCCAGCCAGCGGTAGTACTAGTTCTGCCAGAAGCTGCAGCTGCTCTTGGTATACCTGATGCTATGGCGTAGGTGCTGAATTGGTTGCATGGGTTAGAGCAGGCCGGGGCTATACCAGCCGTTCTAGTGGGTAGGGACGCAGGGATAGCAGCCCCAAGTCTGGATAGAGTTTAGGCTTCGAAGGTTCAGCATACCGCAGTAGTGGCACCTCACTTGGATAAAGTTCTGGGTTTTGAGGCTTTTCTAAGGCCAGATGTAGGGCCGATAATGATGGGTGAGGAACATGATTTGTTTCGGAGCTTCACTAAAATGAAGCCTCAAGGTTTCTAAGGTACTGAGTCAGAGGATGCGTACGAGTTCATCATAGACTGTCATGAGAGGCTCCATAAAATGGGACTGTAGACAAGTACAGTGTAGAGTTTGTGACCTTCCAGTTCTATGCCATGCTATGGTGGAGGGCATATGCGGAGTACAAGCCAGCTTGGTGACCTCCGTTGACTTGGGTTCAGTTCTATTCAATGTTCTTTGATAAATATGTCCCACGTACTCTGAGCGACCGAAGGAATGATAAGTTTGCTAATGTTGATTGAAGAAAATCGTCTGTTGCTGTGAACGAGTCCCGTTTCCATTCCTTGTCTCGATATGCTCTTCAGTTGCTGGTTATTGAGAGGGAGAGGATCCGGCGGTTCGTGAAGGGATTGAACACTGAACTTCAGCTATCGGCTTTTCAGCTTGTAGCCACTGGGGCTTCATTTCAAGAGGCAAGGGAGCACGTCCGTGTTGTTGAGGGGATTAGACAGGAGAGCCATGCAAAACAGATATAGAAGAAAGCCCGAAGGGGTGGGAATTTCATCTACTCCTTCTCGAGGGGTCAGAGTTCACAGGTATTTTCATGGCGTCTGGTTCAGTCAGCAATGCAGGTATCCGCTGGGGCCCATCAAGGGCAAATCATCAGGCTTTCGATCACCATGGAGGTTATATTGCTTCATCAGCTTCTAATCAGTGACCTACGCTGGACCGTGCATGTTACGATTGTGGTGATGCAGGGCATATTAAGAGGTATTGCCCCAGACTCAGACAGTGTGGATAGGGGACTCAGTATCAAGCTCCCTGAGCCCCATTTGCACCCGATAGAGGAGGTAGGGATCGCGCACCGGCAGGGTGGGGCGACAACACCCCGGGTAAGGGTGGTGCCTAGCTTAACCGAGGCGGTCCTCAGGTAGGCAGAGGCGGGTTGTCACGACCCGACTAAGGGCCATGAAGGGTACCCGAGGCTAACCACCGAGCACCGCTCGTACCATTACCCATCGTAGACATCAAGCGTTCATTCATTAATCTTGTACTCAAATCATAGGAAAAACCATTTTTAACTTCGAAACATAATTACCTTTATATACATAAGCCCTTCGGCTATCAAAATAATGTACGTACAATAAGGACATCGTGAGACCATACTACCCACACATACGTATCTATGAGCCTCTACTAGAGTACTAGACATATGGACGGGACAGGACCCCGTCGTGCCTAAAACATATATGTACACAAAATAGTAAGTCAATGGCACCTCCGGAATAATGGAGTGCTCTCAAAAGTCTGCTAATCGGCTCCTATGAATCTAGGTCGCCTCCCTGTCTACCTGTGGGCATGAACACAGCGTCCAAAGAAAAGGACGTCAGTACGAATGTTGTACCGACTATGTAAGGCATGAATGAAATGAATATAACATATAAATCATATGACATAAGATGAAGATATAACCTGCTTGTCTTTTAAGAGTGGATGCATTTCATACATATATCATACATATATTCGTAGTACGTATATCATCATAGCACATACATTACCATATCGTATATATACCATCATCATTAACCCGCATCCGGGTAACCATCTTATGTCGCCCACTAGCGGTGATCATGTTCAGCCTTCTAGGCACGGTGGAATCATAAGCAGCCCGCCTTAGCGGTGACATGTCCAGCCATTTTGGCACGGTGGAATAACAATCAGCCCGCCCTAGCGGTGACATGTCTGGCCATTTAGGCGCGGTGGGATTGTATCATCGTGAACACATCATGACCTTATCATAAGCTTATCGTTATCATAACTTTTCATAGAGCATGCATTTGAATTTAAAGACAATCTATGAAAATCATATCATATTCGTAGCATGAAATTCATAAAAATATTGTATGATAGACTTTATCATCTCTAAACTTTGGCTCATCATTACGATTATCGCATCAATGGCATATCTCTTGCCTTTATCTCATATGAAACCCCCTTTGAACATAGACTCGTAATTTTTCGGAACATTGGTCATAGGACATGCATTAGAGCTTATAGACAATCTATAACAATATCGGGGTGACATAAGGTCGAGAACCCCCGGTTAGATTATGGAGTGATCGTATTTATCATATCTCACCTTGACGGAACTAACATTTTACGGTGAGTGTAACACAAGGAAAAACATCAATGGAACCATACTTGGATCATTAGCCTCATGGACATCGTATGTTACTCTAGGGTTCTTTATAATTAAATTCATCATCATCATTGTCATGCTCGTATCGTATCTCTTTCGTTATCATATGCATATGTAGCTCTTTACAGTCTTGGACTCATAATTTTCGTTATTTAGGAAGATCACGGAATAATAGGAAGATTCTTGCCATAGGAGTCATGCTTTAGAAGGAAAGGACTAGCCTTACATACCTTTTTGCTTTGCTACTCTATCGCATCCACATTAGCTACTCGATTATATGAACGTGCTTACTAATGCTAGAGAAAATTGGGCAGCATTTCCTTTGTTTATACAAGTTTTCTCATATTACATATCAACTCGCAAACGTCAATAACAATATCCATAATATCATACTCAATAATCTTTATCAACCATACATATTCAATTCTCCTACTTCCATTTCAAGGGCATCCATAACCATGGTCTTAATATAACATTACCTTCATCCCCATATAATGTTTCTCCTATGTTCTTAATATCATTTATAACATAACTATGCTCGTAACATACAAAGAATCATGATTCATACTAAGCTACTACTAAAAAATGTCACTATTCTCATATTTGTAACCCATTTTCTATTTCCTTCTATAATCAAAGTCTTTCAACCCCTAAATACTCTAAATAGCATGAATTGATCATAAACCTTACCTTTGATAGTGTAGGAATGGGTTTTGGATATCAATACTCCACTTGAAGAAAAACCCTAGCTTCAATCCAAGAGATTTCTTGACTTCAAGCAACCCTCAATAGCTTCCTTACACTTGATTTCCTTGGTTTGATGAAGTTGATTCTTGTTTAGTCTTAAATTTTTGTAAAAGAAGTGTGTGGAATATTCTTGAGGGTTAGAGAGAAGTGGAGAAGTGAGGGAAACGAAAATAATAACATGGGGTCTTATATTTATATTTGGAAAATCTGACCCGTCGGGAAATTATACGGACACTTATACGTTAGTATAAGTGACCGTGAAATCACCCCATCAACATCTCGCTTCTGTGTCCATTATACAACACATTATACTGTCCGTATTATTTTATACGGTCCGTGTAAGTGATCGTATAATCCCATCAGAGAGGGACCTTCACTGTGACGATTCTGCGGACCATTATACGGACCGTATAATTGGTCGTATAATATATCTCTTCTCCGATTTTTGTTCTCGTCACTTCGTTTGATCTCCAATCCTTATGGAACCTTCTTGATACTTGTTTAACACCTCGTTAACAATCTAATGGAAATTATAAATCTTCTCAAAAACATCATTAAGCCATCATTAATTCGATACTCGTACATCCTGCCCGACACACAACATATGCCTTGCTTTCCTTAACAACTTTCGTCTCCTACCTCAAATGTCTTTGAAATTTCATTTAGAATCATCAAATGTTATTTCTTACTTATTAAAACATCGTATACGTCGTGCCCTTCGTTATTCTATTCAATGTACGTTAACGGGAAATTTTCGGGGTGTAACATTCTTCGCCCCTTTTGGAACATTCGTCCTCGAATGTTAAGCACTCGGGAATTCTACAAATATTTCGCCAGAGTTTCCCCTGTAATATGGCACTACCATCTTGTCACAACAGCCCATAATAACATTGCCTCACAGGGCCACAACACAATAGCAATATAAGTTAGCCACACACGACCCAAAAGCATTAGAAGTAAAGTATTTCATTGCTTACCTGGGGGCAACAGCGTTTCATCTTGAACCTCTTCTGGGAGTGAAGATAGATGCGTAGCTTGCACTTCATACCCTCTTTTATTTCCCAAATGCCTCCCTTCTACTTCCATGTTGTTTTCCTAATATCTTCATTAACCTTACATCAGTTCTTTCCCAAATCTTTTCGAAATGAAATTTCTGCACTCTAATGATTTAATACCCTCAAATTCTTGCAACCTTTATATAACCACTGATGCATACCAATTCTAAGCCATCTTACAGGAATTTTCATATTTCTTAAAGGCTTAACGTATCTGTCCTTAACATATCCTGGGAGGTTAGAAAACGAGCTCTATCCGCTTATTTATTCCAGGATGGAAGTTGCTGGAATGGCCCATCTTTCCCAAACCTCTTAAAATGTATCGATCTTCAGACACTGGTAGAGAACCAAGCACTTCGACAAATTTTTCCATTGAGAGTTTATATGATTCTTTACAATTACTATGCCTATTTCAGCTCTATATTCATCCTAATTCTTGGCTAGTACCACGAAATCTTCTTACATAGGTTTACTCCTTATGTCCTTCTTTATCCACACTGCTCGCTTCCAGTTTCTCAGCTAAATCCATCTTATTATATTTACTTCGCTATGCGGACTTAATATCTTTGTGTTAGAGTACTTTAAGCTTGAAATTCACGTATCAACCATACATTCCCTCTCCTACACGATCATACATAGTTGCTCCTTTTTCATTGTAGGTCGCTACTATCAGGTATTCACATGCTTCCAATTAGTTGATTTCCATTTCAATCCTCTCCTGTTGTTAGTCCCGCATCTTTATGGCGGCGAAGGCAATACTAAATTCTAAGTCATGCACTCTGTCTTCAAGGCTTTCACCGTACAATGCTTCCTAAATTGTTACGCGACATTGGATCATCGCATCTATGTACTTGCTTGCGGTGGCTATTTCACTTGACTTCCCGTCTCAGTCTATCATTCACTTCCCCCCCCCCCCCCCCCTTTTGTCTAAATCCTACTCTCATCGCCTCACTATAAAATCATTCGTATGAGCCTGTATTATATGGAAATACCATTTTATCCTTGTCTACCTTGCGCTTGAGCTGAAGCCGCAATACCCATGTGATGTATTTTCTTGGAATTAATATTGCTCTTCCGTCATATATGCTCATCCGTTAACTCTACCTCGCAATCTACCTTACTGTCACGTTGCCTCGGAAAGTCGAAGACTGCTCCTTTGGTGGTCTCTTTTGGTTGCCATTTTGTTGCCACAACTATCGAACTGTAAGGGAATTGTCTTTAGCCCTATGCTCCTTTCCACAATTTTATTTAAGACCCCTAGATCGTCTTGCGTATTAATCATTTCGTCAATGTAGCTAATCCCCGCTCTATACTCCCAATACTGTATCATCCACAACCTCGCCCTCTCTTGGCTTACTTTTCCTCAATAATCACTCCCTGGGACCTCTACCGCGTAACTTACCAGGGATGTGACTCCATTTGTTGTTGTCTTGACATACATTTAAAGTCAGTTCATTGATCATTCACAATCAAACCTTGTTTCTTCCTTTGTCTTAATTCTCATCCTTTTCTCAGATGATTTCATTCATAAGGCAATAGTCTTAAACATTAAGTATTGTTGACTTCCATTTTTGATAAAGCTGCAACTTCAGATCCAACGTCACTCCTTCCATATCCTCCTCTGATCAATTCTCACTGCCATAGCAGTTCTGTCCTCTACTACCTCAACATATTAATGACAGGGTAGTACATGTGTTACACCTCGGAAAATCCTCCATTTGTTGCGCAACTGAATGGACTAGCGAGGAGTCCGAGTATCCGATATTTCCATGAGTAAGAAATAACATTTGATGGCCTTAAGCAAGATTTCAAAGGAAATTGCGATAAGAGATAGGTCATGCTCCACAATGACTAACTATAGGTTCTACAAATGTGGAAAGTTGCAGATTTGCACTTTGGCCAGTTGATCGTAAAATGAAATACGGACCGTAAACTGGTATACGGCTCGTAAACTGCCATGTCGTATTTCAACCTCCAAAACTTCAATTTTCTGTCAAATGCTTGAATGGTTAAAGACGACTTGAAATACGGACCGTAAACTAGAATACGGCCCGTAAACTGAGTCGTAAATCACCATGTCCTCAGCCTGACTTTCTGGTTCTATTATGCTTAAATACGCCCACAGAAGACGGACAGTAAACTGGAATACGGCCCGTAAACTAGGTTTACGACCAATGTGCACTTTCGATGACTGTTCATTCCAGATCAGATTGTGGGTTATTAAAAAGGGGACCAAGTTTATTATTTCATTTCCACACTTCACCCCTTCTCTCTAAAACATCTCTCTACATTTATTCCACAAAAATTCAAGGGTTATTAGTTATCAACAACATCAACCAAGTGAATCAAGTGTAAGAAAACCCATTAAAGATCATACAAGTCAGGAAATCTCATTGGAGGTGAACTAGGGTTTTGCTCAAGTGGAGTATTATAACCCAAGGCGTGTTCCTACAACATCTAAGGTAAGATTTATGGTATTTATATGTTGTTTGAGGTATTTAAGAGTTGAAATACTTGGATTGTAGAAGGGTAAAGAAAAATGGGTCATGAATGTGGAATAGTGCCATTTTGAGAAATAGCTTGGATTGAGTTATGAGTCTTAATGTATTATGATGTAAATGTGTTATAAATGATATTGAGAACATGAGATGAGCAATGTACGTGAATGGACATAGTCGTGCGTTATGGCCATGGATATGGATGATTGAAAGTAAGTCTAGAAGTATGGATAATGTGGATGAATAATGACTATCGTTATAGTATTGTGAATGTATTATTGACGTTTGAGAGTTGATATACGTTATGGAGGAATGTCGTTTACATAAAGGAGATGCTGTCCGATTTTCTCTAGTTTCAGTCATATATACTAGATTTCGAATCTAATGATAGTATGACTTTAATGAAGGTAGAAACGCTAGCATTGGAGGACAACGCGCAAGTGTAGAATAGTTGAACGGAAAAGGTATGTAACGCTAACCCTTCTTTCATAAGGCATGGTTCTTTTGCCAATCATCTAAATCTTCTACGAGCTTATGATATTCTCCAAGTGCTTCTCTCTTCAAAGCTACTAAGCTTACGATTCCCGATATGTTACGTTTTTACTAAGTTCCTCGTATGACGAGTAAGAGCCTGTTTTGATGGGCTTATGCCGATAAGCTGTTTGCAGCTTATAAGCTAAAAAAAATAAGTTGGGGTAGTCTAACTTATTTTTTTTAGTTTATAAGCTGTTTTCAGCTTATAAGCTGCTTTAGATAAGCTAAGTCAAATGGGCCCAATTATTTTTTTAAGCTTATTTTAAGCACAAAATAACTTTAAGCTAGTCAGCCAAACACTCAAAAAAGCTAAAAACAGCTTATAAGCAACTTATAAGCCAATCCAAACGGGCTCTAAGCCTATAAAGATATATGTGACGAATAACGGTAATAGAGATAATGATATTGATGACGAATAAATGGTAATAGCGATGATGATAACGATAACGATAACGATAACGATAATGATAGTGATGATCATACTAAGGACGCTTACGAGCTTATATGTATGTCTGCCTATGTATGGCTATTATGAAAACCCCGAGCCTGTATGACCGGGTAGAATATATGTGGATGTATATGTATGTATGTTTATGTAAAATGCGCACACCACTGCAGTTGGGTATGGACAACACTGAGCCTTTGTAGGGACAGGTATGTGTAACACTGAACCTTGGTTGGCCAGGTATGTATGATCACCGAGCCTAGCTAGGGTCGGGTACGTAAAACAACGAACCTTCGAGGTCGGGTATGTTATGCAAACGATATGTGTATGATCTGATAATGTGTATGATATAGATATGAGCATGAATACGAATATGAATAAGGACATGTATACGAACACGATTATGGATTCGAAATGTAAAGGAGTACGAATACGAGTACAGATACGGATACAAATGTATGTACAAATACGCATTTGAAATAGAAAGTTCCTACGAAAGGCAAGTAAGTGCCTGTGACAATGATATTACCATCTCCCATCTTGTGCTATTTTCATGTTGTTCATTATGCTTCTGTATTGATATTGACTATGCTTTACATACTCAGTACATTCTTCGTACTGACGCCTTTTTTGTTTGTGGATGCTGCGTCATGCCCGCAGGTGCACAGGGAGACAGGCTTGATCCATAGTCACATTCTCAAAGACTACATAGCAGAGCTCCATTTCTTTCAGAGCCATAGCTTTTGGGTACTTATTCTTTTGTGTACATAGTTATGGGCATAGCGGGGTCCTGTCCCGCTCATGTGATATATTATACTCTTCTTAGAGACTCGTAGACATGTGTATATGGTTAGATATATCTAGCCTTGTCGGCCTATATTTTGTATGTCATTTTGATAGCCTTGTCGGCTCATGTACACTGGTGTGGCATAAATGCCAACGATAATGTAAAGGCATTGTTGTCCAATGGGACTAGTATGATGAAGGAATAGAATTATGTGTTTAATTATGTGGCTCACCTATATGTAAACATAAGAGTAAGCCAAGGGGTGTTCGGGTGGGCTAGCAACGGGCGCTCGTCGCGGCCCTCTAGACGGGTCATGACCAAAGTCGTATCAGAGCAGTTCATTCCTAGGATGTGTCTACGAGCCGTGTCTAGCAGAGTCTTGGTTATGGGTGTGTTGCGCGCCACACTTATAAACAAGAAGCTGCAGACATTTTAGGGATAAATGACCTTCTTTCTTCATAAGAATCGTGCGATAGAGCTATGATGTAAGAAGTTCTTGTCCCTTAATCGTGTGTTGTATATTTCAGAAATGCCTATAAATAGAAAGGCTACAGCAGCCCAAAAGGGCAAGACGGTGGCAGAAAAGCGGGCTGAAAGAGCACCGCCACCGGTAGTAGAGGAAAGTGAGTCCCAGAGTGCAGTTCAATCTCAGTCCTCCCATTCAGTACCGATATTAGAGGAGCGTGAGGAAGCCTCAGCCCCAGCTCCAGCACCTCCAACTCTTCCCCCGGATGCTTCAGGCCAAGATGTGAAAGAGGCCATACATTTGCTTACACAGTTGGTTGCTGCTCAGACTCAGTGGCAAAATGCAGGGCAAGGTGACCGGGCTGTTAGTGCAACGGCCCGTGATTTCATTACCTTGAACCCTCCAGAATTCTTCGAATCGAAGCCGGATGAGGACCCTCAAGATTTCATTGATGGTATGTTAAGGACGCTTTGATTGATACATGCTTCGGACACCGAATCGGTGGAGTTGGCGTCGTATAGATTGAGAGATGTCTCGGTCCATTGGTACACAGTTTGGATGGCTTCACGTTGAGCCAATGCACCTCCCCCGGTATGGCAAGAGTTTTTTGATGCTTTTCTCCGACATTACATGCCTCCAGAAGTTCGGCGAGCTAGAGCCGATAAGTTCCTAAATTTGAGGCAAGGTAGCATGAGTACATTAGAGTATAGTATCCGCTTTAATTCTTTGGCTAGGTATGCTTCGGCCATGGTAGCGGATATGGGTGACCGAGTGCACCGATTTGTGAAAGGCCTAGGGCCGCATTTGATGGATAGGTGTTTGACTGCGTCCCTTCAGGACAATATGGACATTGCACGCATCCAGGCTCATGCTCAGAACTTAGAAGAAAGTTTACAACAGCAGAGAAGTGAACGCGAGCAAGATAGGGGCCATAGCAACAGGGCCAGATCTTCAGGTCTGATGAGTGAGTTCAGACGCGGGCACAGGCAGTAGATGTCCAGGCACTCAGGCTATTCTATGACTAGTGCACCTCCACGGTTCCCAAGCCAGAGATTCGATAGACCTACTCGTTCCGGGCCGAGTCAGAGTTTTTCATGGTCCCAGTTCAGAGGTGATTCGGGTCAGGCAAGGCCACCCGTACCACGATGTTCCCAGTGTGGGAAGTTGCATTGGGGTCAATGCTGATTGGGTTCAGAGGGTTGCTATTCATGTGGTCGACCGGGCCATATTATGCATGATTGCCCCTCGATTCATGGTAGAGGTAGGACCCAGCCTTCAGGGTCGGTAGCCGGATCTTCATCTTCTATGCGCCTTATGGGGTCAGGTTCACATACGCCAGTCGGCCATGGTAGGGGCAGAGGGAGAGTTCCCAGCTCTAGCGGCCCTCAGCACCGTGTTTATGCTTTGGCTGGACGCCAAGATCTTGAGTCTTGTCCTGACGTGGTCATAGGTATATTATCGGTATTCTCTCATGATATATATGCTTTGATTGATCCGGGTTCCACATTGTCATATGTTACTCCATATATTGTGGGTCGATTTAGAGTCGAACCGGAGTCGATCAAACCTTTTGAGGTGTCAACACCCGTTGGTGAATCAGTAATAGCTATCCGAGTATATAAAAATTGTGTAATTGTGATTTGTGGTCGTCGTACTATGATTGACTTGCATGAGTTAGAAAGGGTGGATTTTGATTTTATTATGGGCATAGAATGGTTGGCTTCTTGCTATGCCAATGTTGATTGTAAGATGAAAATGGTTCGTTTCCAATTCCCGGGAGAACCAGTTTTAGAATGGAAAGGAAATACGGCGTCACCAAAAGGTAGGTTTATTTCCTATCTAAAGGAAAGGAAAATGATCACGAAAGGTTGCATTTATCATCTAGTTTGGGTTCAAGATGTAGAAGCTGAATCGCCAACTCTTCAGTATGTTCCTGTAGTAAATGAATTTCCGGATGTGTTCCCGGAAGAGCTTCCAGGCCTTCCTCCCGAGTGGGAGATTGATTTTGCCATTGATGTGCTGTCAGGCACTAAGCCTATATCTATTCCTCCTTATAGAATGGCTCCCGCAGAATTGAAAGAGTTGAAGGAGCAATTGAAGGACTTGCTAGAAAAAGGCTTTATTAGGCCTAGTTCATCGCCGTGGGGAGCACCCGTATTGTTTGTCCGAAAGAAAGATGGCTCCTTGCGAACGTGCATTGATTATCGGCAATTGAATAAGGTGACGATTTAGAATAAACATCCTCTCCCTAGGATTGATGACTTATTTGATCAATTGCAAGGCGTGAAATGGTTTTCGAAGATAGATTTGAGATCCAGATATCACCAAGTGAGAGTTAGAGAGAAAGCCCTAAGACAGCTTTCAGAACACGATGTGGTCATTTTGAGTTCCGGGTAATGTCATTTGGACTAACTAATGCACCAGAAGTGTTTATGGATTTGATGAACAATGTGTTCAGGCCCTTTCTGGATTCATTCGTGATGGTATTCATCGATGACTTCTTGGTGTATTCTAGCTCCGAGGCAGAACATGCGGATCATTTGCGTACTATCCTTGGAGTTCTTCGAACTCGAGAGTTGCTTGCAAAGTTTTCCAAATGTGAGTTTTGGTTGAACTCAGTGGCATTTCTGGGGCATATTGTGGCAGCCGATGGTATTCGAGTGGATAGTCAAAAGATTGAGGCCGTGAAGACTTGGCCAAGGCCCACGACTCCTACGGAGGTTCGTAGCTTTCTAGGCTTAGCAGGTTATTACAGGATATTCGTTGAAGGTTTTTCTTCTATTTCTGCACCGCTTAAGAAGCTGACCAAGAAATCGACAAAGTTTCAATGGACAGATGCTTGTGAACGTAGCTTCCAAGAGTTGAAAAGTAGATTGACTTCCGCCCTAGTCTCGACACTTCCAGAGGGATTGGAAGGATATGTTGGTTATTGTGATGCTTCAGGTGTTGGGCTAGGCTGTGTCTTACTGCAACATGGTAAAGTGATTGCGTATGCTTCAAGGCAATTACGGAAGCATGAGCAGAATTATCCAACCCATGATCTAGAATTGGCCGCAGTGGTTCATGCATTAAAGATATGGAGACATTATTTATATGGTGTCCATGTGGATATTTATACAGATCATAAGAGTCTTCAGTATATCTTCAAACAGAAAGAGTTGAATTTACGGAAACAACGATGGTTGGAATTGCTAAAAGACTATGATGTTAATATCTTCTATCAGCCCGGAAAGGCAAATGTTGTAGCTGATGCTCTTAGCCGCAGATCTATGGGAAGTTTGTGTGATGTACGACCAGAGAAGAGAGAAATGGCTCGTGAGCTCCAGCAGCTAGCTAGCCTAGGAGTTTGAGTAGTGGACTCAGGTAGCAGGGGAGCTACTATTCATAATTCAGCAGCCTCGTCGCTAGTAGCAGAAGTGAAAGAGCGACAATACGAAGATTCCATGCTAAGGCAGTACAGAGATACACTTCCTCAGAAAGAGTCAGTTGAGCTTTCAGGAGATGGAGTTCTCCGATGTCGAGGAAGATTATACGTTCTCGATGTGGCAGGTCTACGCCACCAGATATTGAGAGAAACTCATTATTCCCGTTACTCTGTTCACCCCGGCGCGACGAAAATGTATCATGATCTTATGTCTGTATATTGGTGGAATGGAATGAAGAAAGATATAGCAGAATTCGTAGCTCAATGTCCTAATTGTCAACAAGTGAAAATCGAGCATCAAAAGCCGGGTGGATTGTTGCAGGCTATAGAAATCCCAACTTGGAAATGGGAAATGATTAACATGGACTTCATTTCAGGCTTACCCCGTTCTCGACGTAAGTATTATTCCATATGGATGATTGTAGCTAGGCTCACAAAGTCAACTCATTTCTTACTGGTCAGAACGACGTATGTGGCAGAAGATTATGCAAAGCTTTATCTTAAAGAGATATTGAGGCTCCATGGTGTTCCAGTATCTATTATCTCGGATAGAGGAACTCAGTTTACAGCCAATTTTTGGAAGTCTTTCCAAGAAGGTCTAGGGACCCAAGTGAGCCTTAGCACGTCATTTCACCCGCAGACCGATGGGCAAGTTGAACGCACCATTCAGACTCTTGAAGATATGTTGCGGGCATGTATGATAGATTTTAGAGGAAATTGGGATGATCATTTGCCACTCATTGAATTTGCTTACAATAACAGTTATCATTCTAGCATTCAAATGGCACCATATGAAGCTTTATATGGGCGAAAGTGTAGATCCCCAATTGGGTGGTTTGAAACAGGAGAGACTAGATTGATAGGACCAAACTTGGTCCAGCAAGCTATAGAAAATGTCAAGCTTATACAAGATATGTTGTTAGCAGCCCAAAGTCGTCAAAAGTCCTATGCGGATAATCGTCAATAAGACTTAGAGTTCCAAGTGAAAGATTGGGTATTCTTGAAAGTATCACCAATGAAGGGTATAATGAGATTTTGCAAGAAGGGGAAGCTTAGTCCCCGATACGTTGGGCCTTATGAGATTATGCGCAAAGTAGGCAAGGTGGCCTATGAATTAGATCTACCTCCGGATTTGGAGTCAGTCCATCCAGTTTTCCATGTCTCGATGCTTCGAAAATGTATTGGAGATCCTACTAAGATCGTGCCAATAAGTGACGTGCAAGTGACAGAAAGGTTGACTTATGAAGAGGTACCCATTGTCATACTAGACAGGCAAGTACGGAGGCTTAGAAACAAAGAAGTGGACTCAGTTAAGGTTTATGGAGAAGTAGTAAACGAGAGGAAATGACATGGGAAGCGGAAAAAATTATGCAATCCAGATACTCGAATTTATTCCATCCCTTGGAAGAGATCCAAGATGAGATATCAAGATCACAAGGTATGTATGTTTTCCTTTTATGCTTTTGGGTCGTGTGTGGCCAAATTCTATTGCTATTATGTTGTGGCCCTGTGAGGCATTATTATTATGGGTTGTTGTGACAGGATAGTAGTGCCATATTACAGGGGGAAACTCTGGTGAAATTTTTATAGAATCCCCGAAGACGTTAACATTCGAGGACGAATGTTCTTAAGGGGGGAAGAATGTTACACCTCGGAAAATCCTCCATTTGTTGCGCAAGTGAATGGACAAGCGAGGAGTCCGAGTATCCGATATTTCCATGAGTAAGAAATAACATTTGATGGCCTTAAGCAATATTTCAAAGGCAATTGCGATAAGAGATAGGTCATGCTCCACAATGACTAACTATAGGTTCTGAAAATGTGGAAAGTTGCAGATTTGCACTTTGGCCAGTTGATCGTAAAATGAAATACGGACCGTAAAGTGGTATACGGCCCGTAAACTGCCATGTCGTATTTCAACCTCCAAAACTTCAACTTTCTGTCAAATGCTTGAATGGTTAAAGACGACTTGAAATACGGACCGTAAACTAGAATACGACCCGTAAACTGAGTGGTAAATCACCATGTCCTCAGCCTGACTTTCTGGTTCTATTATGCTTAAATACGCCCACAGAAGACGGACAGTAAACTGAAATACGGCCCGTAAACTGGGTTTACGACCACTGTGCACTTTCGACGACTGTTCATTCCAGATCAGATTGTGGGTTATTAAAAAGGGGACCAAGTTTATTATTTCATTTCCACACTTCACCCCTTCTCTGTCAAACATCTCTCTACATTTATTCCACAAGAATTCAAGGGTTATTAGTGATCAACAACATCAACCAAGTGAATCAAGTGTAAGAAAACCCATTAAAGATCATACAAGTCAGGAAATCTCATTGGAGGTGAACTAGGGTTTTGCTCAAGTGGAGTATTATAACCCAAGGCTTGTTCCTACAACATCTAAGGTAAGATTTATGGTATTTATATGTTGTTTGAGGTATTTAAGAGTTGAAATACTTGGATTGTAGAAGGGTAAAGAAAAATGGGTCATGAATGTGGAATAGTGCCATTTTGAGAAATAGCTTGGATTGAGTTATGAGTCTTAATGTATTATGATGTAAATGTGTTATAAATGATATTGAGAACATGAGATGAGCAATGTACGTGAATGGACATAGTCGTGCGTTATGGCCATGGATATGGATGATTGAAAGTAAGTCTAGAAGTATGGATAATGTGGATGAATAATGACTATCGTTATAGTATTGTGAATGTATTATTGACGTTTGAGAGTTGATATACGTTATGGAGGAATGTCGTTTACATAAAGGAGATGCTGTCCGATTTTCTCTAGTTTCAGTCATATATACTAGATTTCGATTCTAATGATAGTATGACTTTAATGAAGGTAGAAACGCTAGCATTGGAGGACAACGCGCAAGTGTAGAATAGTTGAACGGAAAAGGTATGTAACGCTAACCCTTCTTTCATAAGGCATGGTTCTTTTGCCAATCATCTAAATCTTCTACGAGCTTATGATATTCTCCAAGTGCTTCTCTCTTCAAAGCTACTAAGTTTACGATTCCCGATATGTTACGTTTTTACTAAGTTCCTCGTATGACGAGTAAGAGCCTATTTTGATGGGCTTATGCCGATAAGCTGTTTGCAGCTTATAAGCTAAAAAAAATAAGTTGGGGTAGTCTAACTTATTTTTTTTAGTTTATAAGCTGTTTTCAGCTTATAAGCTGCTTTAGATAAGCTAAGTCAAATGGGCCCAATTATTTTTTTGAGTTTATTTTAAGCACAAAATAACTTTAAGCTAGTCAGCCAAACACTCAAAAAAGCAGAAAACAGCTTATAAGCAACTTAAAATCCAATCCAAACGGGCTCTAAGCCTATAAAGATATATGTAACGAATAACGGTAATAGCAATAATGATATTGATGACGAATAAATGGTAATAGCGATGATGATAACGATAACGATAACGATAATGATAGTGATGATAATAGTAAGGCGCTTACGAGCTTATATGTATGTGTGCCTATGTATGGCTATTATGAAAACCCCGAGCCTGTATGACGGGGTAGAATATATGTGGATGTATATGTATGTATGTTTATGTAAAGCGCGCACACCACTGCAGTTGGGTATGGACAACACTGAGCCTTTGTAGGGCCAGGTATGTGTAACACTGAGCCTTGGTTGGCCAGGTATGTATGATCACCGAGCCTAGCTAGGATCGGGTACGTAAAACAACGAACCTTCGAGGTCGGGTATGTTATGCAAACGATATGTGTATGATATAGATATGAGCATGAATACGAATATGAATAAGGACATGTATACGAACACGATTATGGATACGAAATGTAAAGGAGTACGAATACGAGTACAGATACGGATACAAATGTATGTACAAATACGCATTTGAAATGGAAAGTTCCTACGAAAGGCAAGTAAGTGCCTGTGACGATGATATTACCATCTCCCATCTTGTGCTATTTTCATGTTGTTCATTATGCTTCTATATTGATATTGACTATGCTTTACATACTCAGTACATTCTTCGTACTGACGCCTTTTTTGTTTGTGGATGCTGCGTCATGCCTGCAGGTGCACAGGGAGAGAGGCTTGATCCATTGTCACATTCCCAAAGACTACATAGCAGAGCTCCATTTCATTCAGAGCCATAGCTTTTGGGGACTTATTCTTTTGTGTACATTGTTATGGGCATAGCGGGGTCCTGTCCCGCTCATGTGATATGTTATACTCTTCTTAGAGGCTCGTAGACATGTGTATATGGTTAGATATATCTGGCCTTGTCGGCCTATATTTTGTATGTCATTTTGATAGCCTTGTCGGCTCATGTACACTGGTGTGGCATAAATGCCAACGATAATGTAATGGCATTGTTGTCCAATGGGACTAGTATGATGAAGGAATAGAATTATGTGTTTAATTATGTGTCTCACCTAGATGTAAACATAAGAGTAAGCCAAGGGGTGGTCGGGTGGGCTAGTACCGGGCGCTCGTCGCAGCCCTCTAGACGGGTCGTGACAAAAGTGGTATCAGAGCAGTTCATTCCTAGGATGTGTCTACGAGCCGTGTCTAGCAGAGTCTTGGTTATGGGTGTGTTGCGCGCCACACTTATAAACAAGAAGCTGCAGACATTTTAGGGATAAATGACCTTCTTTCTTCATAAGAATCGTGCGATAGAGCTATGATGTAAGAAGTTCTTGTCCCTTAATCGTGTGTTGTATATTTCAGAAATGCCTATAAAGAGAAAGGCTACAGCAGCCCAAAAGGGCAAGACGGTGGCAGAAAAGCGGGCTGAAAGAGCACCGCTACCGGTAGTAGAGGAAAGTGAGTCCCAGAGTGCGGTTCAATCTCAGTCCTCCCATTCAGTACCGATATTAGAGGAGCGTGAGGGAGCCTCAGCCCCAGCTCCAGCACCTCCACCTCTTCCCCCGGATGCTTCAGGCCAAGATGTGAAAGAGGTCATACATTTGCTTACACAGTTGGTTGCTGCTCAGACTCAGCGGCAAAATGCAGGGCAAGGTGACCGGGCTGTTAGTGCAAGGGCCCGTGATTTCATTACCTTGAACCCTCCAGAATTGTTTGGATCGAAGCCGGATGAGGACCCTCGAGATTTCATTGATGGTATGTTAAGGACGCTTTGATTGATACATGCTTCGGACACCGACTCGGTGGAGTTGGCATCGTATAGATTGAGAGATGTCTCGGTCCATTGGTACACAGTTTGGATGGCTTCACGTGGAGCCAATGCACCTCCCCCGGTATGGCAAGAGTTTGTTGATGCTTTTCTCCGACATTACTGTCACGACCCAACCCCGTGGGCCGCGACTGGTGCCCTAACTGGACACCCGTACATACCTACCTGACAAAGTTAGCATACTAATAAACTAATCAAATAAGACATACATAGATTTATACATAGGCCGTTAAGGCGATCATAGCAAGCAGGGTCACTTAAATCGCAGTCTCACACATACCTGCCAGAACTGTGACAACCCACAACCCACAAACATGTCTACAGGCCTCTTTCAGACATAACAGAATTAGATGACGGGACAGGGCCCCGGCGTACCCCAACAAACATATGTACAGAATATACAACAGAAAAAGGTATATACCAAAAGTATAAGCTCCGGATCAAGAGGGAGCACTCCAAACCGCAGAATAGAGATCCTATACTGGTGGCGTATCACGCTGTGCATCTGTACCTGCGGGCATGTAACGCAGCCCCCGAAGAGCAGGGGGTCAGTACGGAAAATGTACCGAGTATGTAAAGAGGAAATGTAACAAGTAAAATCATAGTCAAGAACAGGAGTACAGAGTAATAACTGTCAGAACCACAGTAAGAGCCGGAGGTACAAAGATATAGATAGCAGAATCATACTCGGAGTCGAAGATCCAGAAATAAAACAGACGGAGCTATAGTCAGAGTCCGAAGTACAAAAGGTGAGTACCTTATCCGAGACCTCAGAAAAGTAATGTCAAAGCATAGATGATGCATGCCAAATCATATAAACACATATAACGTGTCCCGACACTCTGATAAGGGACTCGGTGGATGAAATCATGTATAAAAAAATCATATATCATATATGCAAATAGTGTGTCCCGGCCCTTTATTAAGGGACTCGGTGATGAAATCATGCATGTCAAAATCATGTACTGGGTATACATAACGTGTCCCGGCCCTCTACTGCGGGTCTCGGTGGATAATCATCATGTGCCATCGTGGCCGCCATCCCCGTATCATCATATCATAAACATATACAAATAACGTGTCCCGGCCCGCAAGTACGAGGGACTCGGTGAGTAATGCAGAGGAGTGCGCACGAGATCATGTCCTGGCTCGGGCTCAGTGAAAAGACATACTATAACTTGCACGAACAGAGTAGTACAGAAACATATGCATATAAATCCAGACTCAATAGACAACCCAAAAAATAAGTCATAGGATGTGCTTTTCGTAACTTGCGACGGATTATGTCAAGGCAGAACTTCTGAGATTGTTCGTACACCACAAATATACCATAAAGTGTAAGGGAATAGTTAGGATGGTCTTTCTCTTTTTTTTTTTAACCATCAGAACATTTCAAGTAACAAATCATTTCAAAGGGGTCGGACGTTAGTCATAGTGTACATGTATGCCCTTTTTGGGGATGGCACGATTCATCATATCAAATCATGTTTCTAGAATCATAGCTCGTATCAAAGTATAATACAGATTCTTCACGTTTATTATTTGATAAACGGAACAATAATCCAAAGTTTCTTTTAAGCACTGTATAGATATGAGACAAATAAAGCAATAGTAGGAGGTCTTGGAATCTGTGGACCCACCTCGGGTCAATCGAGGTGGTGAACTCAAGTTATGAATCATAGACCTTATAGAGTCATTTATGAGAGTTTTGGAACCATTCGACTTCAATTGGGAAGGTTTCATACACATAAGTCATTTTGACGACAATTTGTAAGGAAACTAATTCAATCTTACTGAATGAAATGAGGCCAATTTCAATCTCGGATTTCGAGAGGCTGAGTCATATCTAAGGCTCGCGATTGAGCCTATTACGTTTAGAACATGCCTAAGAATGAAGGGAGAAACTTTACATACCTCAATTGCGACTTATGCTCGCTTGGCTTCACTTCCAATTTCGTCCAAAATCTACAAATGGTCATGTTTACCAATTGTCAAATTCAAACCTTAAGACTCCAAACTTAAGCACATATTTGCCTACCGAAAGTTCGGCAGCACTTCCCCTATAAATGCGACACCCCGAGAGTACAACTCGGCTCAGAATAGCAACAACCATCCCAACAACAATACCAACAACAACTACAAAACACAATAAGGCATAACTAGTCCTCTTTCCAACATAGTGTAATAACTCACATTTCAAACCCAACCTCAATATTTTCATATTCACTACTAATCAAGATCATTACAACGTCATTTGGAAGCATTTCATATCATTTCTACAATATATACACAAGATATACAAAAATATACAAAATTTCCACCAACACCATAATTCACCTAAACTTCCAAATCACATTATTTTCCCTCCAAGCTTACTAACAACAATCGTATTTCACATTTAGAACCTTAATTCCATACTCATATAAAATCATGTAAAATTAATATAATTTCTCATACTTACATGCAAGCACTTCCAATGCCAATCCAAGTCATTAAACCTTTATTTGCATCACAAAGGTCACAACGACACAACTAACAAACTAAATGAACTTAAATCTATTTTTCCTCCACACCAACATGGCTCACGGCCAACACATCATTTACTCACACACACACGCCATGCACACACACACCATACTTCCATGATTCTCATCTAATTCTAATCATTATAACACATATACTCATTCCATAACATAAAATATAGAATTCATACCTTTTCTTTAAATTTCCACTTCCCGCCAAAATCACCTTCTTGCCAAACTAATTATACCACTTTATAGGGAATCTTGAACTTGGTATGAATACGAGAGAATTACAATTTTTGGACTAAGATTGAAGGCTAAGAAATTTTTTTTCTTTTCTTTTCTCTTCTCTTCTCCTCAATGGCCGACGACCTTTTTTTTTTTTTTTTTTGATTTGTCTTTGTTTTTCTTGAAAATTCTAGAGATACACACATATATATATTTATTGTTATGCCCCCCTTAATTAGTATGCCACATGGTTGGCACATGACAACTTAATGGGTTTGGGCCAAGGCCATGTTGGCCGGCCACCCTTCCATTTTTGGGCTTTATTTTCCTTTTTGTTTTTGAGCCCAATTGGCTAGAATTCTTGTTTTGTAATTCCCGAAACAAATTTTCAAAATTCCAATTCTGCCCTTAGGCCTTCTCCATATTTCCGCACCAACAATTTCGTAGCCAACACTTCCGTACTAAGTAAAATCCAAATATGGCCTCATCCACTACGAGTCAAAAATTATTTCGCATTTTCCGAATATGCAAAAATGCCGGATGTAACAATTACATGCCTCCAGAAGTTCGGCGAGCTAGAGCCGATAAGTTCCTAAATTTGAGGGAAGGTAGCATGAGTGCTCTAGAGTATAGTATCCGCTTTAATTCTTTGGCTAGGTATGTTTCGGGCATGGTAGCGGATATGGGTGACCGAGTGCACCGATTTGTGAATGGCCTAGGGCCGCATTTGATGGATAGGTGTTTGACTGCGTCCCTTCAGGACAATATGGACATTGCACGCATTCAGGCTCATGCTCAGAACGTAGAAGAAAGTTTACAACAGCAGAGAAGTGAACGCGAGCAAGATAGGGGCCATAGCAAGAGGGCCAGATCTTCAGGTCTGATGAGTGAGTTCAGACGCGGGCACAAGCAGTAGATGTCCAGGCACTCAGGCTATTCTATGACTAGTGCACCTCCACGGTTCCCAAGCCAGAGATTCGATAAACCTAATCGTTCCGGGCCGAGTCAGAGGTTTTCATGGTCCCAGTTCAGAGGTGATTCGGGTCAGGCAAGGCCACCCGTACCACGATGTTCCCAGTGTGGGAAGTTGCATTGGGGTCAATGCCGATTGGGTTCAGAGGGTTGCTATTCATGTGGTCGACCGGGCCATATTATGCGTGATTGCCCCTCGATTCATGGTAGGGGTAGGACCCAGCCTTCAGGGTCGGTAGCTGGATCTTCATCTTCTATGCGCCCTATGGGGCCAGGTTCACATGCGCCAGTCGGCCATGGTAGAGGCAGAGGGAGAGTTCCCAGCTCTAGCGGCCCTCAGCACCATGTTTATGCTTTGGCTGGACGCCAAGATCTTGAGTCTTCTCCTGACGTGGCCATAGGTATATTATCGGTATTCTCTCATAATATATATGCTTTGATTGATCCGGATTCCACATTGTCATATGTTACTCCATATATTGCGGGTCGATTTAGAGTCGAACCGGAGTCGATCAAACCTTTTGAGGTGTCAACACCTGTTGGTGAATCAGTAATAGCTAGCCGAGTATATAAAAATTGTGTAATTGTGATTTGTGGTCGTCGTACTATGATTGACTTGCATGAGTTAGAAATGGTGGATTTTGATGTTATTATGGGAATGGATTGGTTGGCTTCTTGCTACGCCAATGTTGATTGTAGGATGAAAATGGTTCATTTCCAATTCCCGGGAGAACCAGTTTTAGAATGGAAAGGAAATACGGCGTCACCAAAAGGTAGGTTTATTTCCTATCTAAAGGAAAGGAAAATGATCACGAAAGGTTGCATTTATCATCTAGTTTGGGTTCAAGATGTAGAAGCTGAATCGCCAACTCTTCAGTGTGTTCCTGTAGTAAATGAATTTCCGGATGTGTTCCCGGAAGAGCTTCCAGGACTTCCTCCCGAGTGAGAGATTGATTTTGCCATTGATGTGCTGTCAGGCACTAAGCCTATATCTATTCCTCCTTATAGAATGGCTCCCGCAAAATTGAAAGAGTTGAAGGAGCAATTGAAGGACTTGCTAGAAAAAGGCTTTATTAGGCCTAGTTCATCCCCGTGGGGAGCACCCGTAATGTTTGTCCGAAAGAAAGATGGCTCCTTGAGAACGTGCATTGATTATCGGCAATTGAATAAGGTGACGATTTAGAATAAACATCCTCTCCCTAGGATTGATGACTTATTTGATCAATTGCAAGGCGCGAAATGGTTTTCGAAGATAGATTTGAGATCCAGATATCACCAAGTGAGAGTTAGGGAGAAAGCCCTAAGACATCTTTCAGAACACGATGTGGTCATTTTGAGTTCCGGGTAATGTCATTTGGACTAACTAATGCACCGGAAGTGTTTATGGATTTGATGAACAATGTGTTCAGGCCCTTTCTGGATTCATTCGTGATGGTATTCATCGATGACTTCTTGGTGTATTCTAGCTCCGAGGCAGAACATGCGGATCATTTGCGTACTATCCTTGGAGTTCTTCGAACTCGAGAGTTGCTTGCAAAGTTTTCCAAATGTGAGTTTTGGTTGAACTCAGTGGCATTTCTGGGGCATATTGTGGCAGCCGATGGTATTCGAGTGGATAGTCAAAAGATTGAGGCCGTGAAGACTTGGCCAAGGCCCACGACTCCTATGGAGGTTCGTAGCTTTCTAGGCTTAGCAGGTTATTACAGGATATTCGTTGAAGGTTTTTCTTCTATTTCTGCACCGCTTAAGAAGCTGACCAAGAAATCGACAAAGTTTCAATGGACAGATGCTTGTGAACGTAGCTTCCATGAGTTGAATAGTAGATTGACTTCCGCCCCAGTCTCGACACTTCCAGAGGGATTGGAAGGATATGTTGGTTATTGTGATGCTTCAGGTGTTGGGCTAGGCTGTGTATTAATGCAACATGGTAAAGTGATTGTGTATGCTTCAAGGCAATTACGGAAACATGAGCAAAATTATCCAACCCATGATCTAGAATTAGCCGCAGTGGTTCATGCATTAAAGATATGGAGACATTATTTATATGGTGTCCATGTGGATATTTATACAGATCATAAGAGTCTTCAGTATATCTTCAAACAGAAAGAGTTGAATTTACGGCAACAACGATGGTTGGAATTGCTAAAAGACTATGATGTTAATATCTTCTATCATCCCGGAAAGGCAAATGTTGTAGCTGATGCTCTTAGCCGCAGATCTATGGGAAGTTTGTGTGATGTACGACCAGAGAAGAGAGAAATGGCTCGTGAGCTCCAGCAGCTAGCTAGCCTAGGAGTTCGAGTAGTGGACTCAGGTAGCAGGGGAGCTACTATTTAGAATTCAGCAGCCTCGTCGCTAGTAGTAGAAGTGAAAGAGCGACAATACGAAGATTCCATGCTAAGGCAGTACAGAGATACACTTCCTCAGAAAGAGTCAGTTTAGCTTTCAGGAGACGGAGTTCTCCGATGTCGAGGAAGATTATACGTTCCCGATGTGGCAGGTCTACGCCACCAGATATTGAGAGAAACTCATTATTCCCGTTACTCTGTTCACCCCAGCGCGACGAAAATGTATCATGATCTTAAGTCTGTATATTGGTGGAATGGAATGAAGAAAGATATAGCAGAATTCGTAGCTCAATGTCCTAATTGTCAACAAGTGAAAATCGAGCATCAAAAGCCGGGTGGATTGTTGCAGGCTATAGAAATCCCAACTTGGAAATGGGAAGTGATTAACATGGACTTCATTTCAGGCTTACCCCGTTCTCGACGTAAGTATGATTCCATATGTATGATTGTAGATAGGCTCACAAAGTCAACTCATTTCTTACTGGTCAGAACGACGTATGTGGCAGAAGATTATGCAAAGCTTTATCTTAAAGAGATAGTGAGGCTCCATGGTGTTCCAGTATCTATTATCTCGGACAGAGGAACTCAGTTTACAGCCAATTTTTGGAAGTCTTTCCAAGAAGGTGTAGGGACCCAAGTGAGCCTTAGCACGGCATTTCACCCTCAGATCGATGGGAAATTTGAACGCATGTCACGCCCCAGCCCCGTGGGCCGCGACTGGCACCCTACCTGGGTGCCCAGACCAAATCGCATATTCATTTCCGAATCCAAACTTATTTCAGAATTTTCAAGAAGTTATATCAAACATAATTTATATCGAAAATATGTCTTAAGCGGTCATATCAAATCAAACTCAAACAAAGCGGCGGAATAGACATCGCCGGTCAAAATACAAATATATACAAAAGGGCCATTTGGGGCCATCATATCAAACAGACCGCTTTAAGACCCGAAAGCAAAATCAGACAATAAACACATAGGACCCTCGCCCCACATATATGACTACAGGCCTCTACGAACTCAAAACAAAGACATGTGGCGAGACAGGGCCCCGCCGTACCCAAATAGTCAGACATACCAAATATATACAAAACAAAAGAGTCTGTACCAAAAGTGGACTCCAGATCGGATAAGAGTACTCCGGAATAGCAAGAAGTGAAGCCTACTGCGGAGGATCACCGATATCTGCACCTGCGGGCATAAAACGCAGCCCCCGAAGAAAGGGGGTCAGTACGAAATATGTACTGAGTATGTAAAGCACGGAGTACAGAATTATAGATCAAAACCGAAAGCAAATCAAATGTCAAAGTGGGGTACAAACTGGTATGTCAAAATCTGTATCGAAATCATATACATGTATTTTATGCAAACAAAATCATGCAAACGCTTAAGAACGTGGTCGCCACTCCGACGCTGGCACCACACACAGCATAACACCAGAAGGTTTCAAATCTCCGTACATCCCCGAACATAATCATAATCATCGGTGAGCGTATCGCATCACGAGCCATATCACAGCATAACTCCAAACGGGACCGGGCCCTATGGCGAAGCCTCGGGAACCGTAACACAGCATACGGCCGAATTTATCATACAGCGCACGAATCAAAACCGGCCCGGGAACCGGTGAACGAAGTCATAATAAGGCACGAGCGGAGTCGTGAGCAAACAAATGCAAATCGTATTTCAAAATAGTGTTTCAAAACAAAGTAAACTCATAAATCATATCCTATTACAAAATAGTCGAATACTTAGTCGACATCAGGTTTCATTTTGCAAAACGATTCCAAAATGGTCCATATAGTTCAAAACCTGGATTAGTGCATCGAATAGTCCAAACATACCCCGTGGAAGGATGTTCCAAAGATCAGAAGTGGTACGTTTAACTCTATTCTCAAAGATGGCCCGAAGGGCAAATCGGGCAATTTGGGGTAGCGGACCCACCTCGAGTCGAAGTGAGGTGGCGAACATATTTTTTTATGAGCAGTAATATGCCAAGGGTCATACATAATCATTTCTAGGTTACCCGACCACATTTCGATAGGTTTCGGACGAATAATGGCATTCTAGCCAAAAAGGGAGCCTTTAGGCTTCAATCGAATTGAATGAATAGTAACTTTCCTGTGGATCGGGTTTCGAGGAGCAGAAATGCTCCGGAAGGTCTCATATTCAACTAACACACTAAGATATGCCAAATAAAGAATTGGGAAGCTTTACATACCTCACAGACGTCGTAAGCCCTTCCAAAAGTCCAGTCCCGTTTCGTCAAAAATCTGCAAATGGTCAAAGTTACCAATTGAGATTCTTAGGCTTAAAAATGCCTTTAACTCCAATTTTTGCCTACCGAAATTTCGGCAGCACTTCCCCTATAAATCTAACATCCCCGAGACTTAGCTCGGCTCAAAATACAACAACAACAACAGCCCACACATCAACAAACAACACAAACAACAATCAAGCCATTCTAGCTTCAAAATTCCACTTTGTTATCTAAATTGGCAACTTCCATTCAAACTTTCAAAACTCCAATTCTACATCTACATAATTGGATTCATTTCCACATTCAAACTTATACAATCACAATCTAACTACAATCCAAGCCATACCCGAAATTACACCAAAATCCATTATGTTCCATAATTCTTCAAAACAATCAAAAGTGCACGACGAACATTCTAACTCACGTCGTTTCATTCCGAATTCATTAACATCATTATAAGTTCATATCTAAAGTCTCTAGCACCCTAAATATACAATGATATACATAAAGATACAAAGGATATACACTTTCCGATAATATCCGAATTCGTTTTCCACCGCCAATTTAATTCAACAATCAATCATTTACGATATAAGGATCACAACAACACATTATACCAACTTAGCCAAGATCAATTCACACCAATTTTTCTCTCTATGGCTCACGGCCAAACAATCTACAAACACACACCCACGACTTTCTATTTACGTTAAAATTACGGGATTCTCGTCTATTTCCAATTCTTAATACATTCATATCAATTCTATAACATAAAAGGGGCAAAATTCTTACCTTTTCTTGAAAACCCAACTTGTCGAAAACGTCGTCCTCGTGCCAAACTATTTATACCACGTCGGAGAGCGTCTTGAGTACTTCACAAATATGTAGAACCCAAGGTTTTTGGATCACAACACAAGCTAGGAAAATTTTCTTTTCTTTTTTTCTATGGTTCGGCCGAATGGGGTTTTTGACTCAAAGGAATGATTTGTGATTTTCTTGATAATTTCTAAGTGTTACATTGATATATATCCATACTAGAGGTCATGTGCATAGCACATGACTTTTAAAAGTGGGCTTGGACCATGCCTTAGTGGCCGGCCACCCCACCTCTTTGGGCCCAAATGTTTATTTCAATTTCCTTGGCCCAATTCATTAAAAGTCCCGTTTTGTAATTCCCGAAACTAATTTTCGAAATTCCAAATTTACCCTCGGTCTTCCCCGAGGTCTTAGCATCAAAGATTTCACAACCAACATAGTCATATTCACAAAATTTAAATTAGGTCCTTATAACACACAAGTCGTAATTATTTCACGATTTCCAATTGTACGAAAACACGGGACATAACATTCTCCCCCCCCTTAAGAACATTCGTCCCCGAATGTTAGATTAGTCTTATAAGGTCTTATGATCAAGGCAGGAGTGTCCCTCTTTAATGATGACATACATAATTCATTTTATCAATCAACACAACAAACTGAAAAAGGAATTAGATTACCTGCGGATGTCGGAAACAAGTGGGGATATTTCTTCTTCATCTCGTCCTCCGCCTCCCAAGTCATCTCCTCCCGATTATTGTTGCGCCACAGGACTTTGACGGAGGGCTCTTCTTTAGTGTGTAGTCTCCGCACCTGTCGATCCAGAATAGATACAGGCTGCTCGTCATAAGATAACTGCTCCGTCACCTGAATGTCGTCAACTGGGAATATCCTGGCAGGATCACCAATGCATTTCCGCAACATAGACACATGAAACACCGGGTGTACGGCCTCCAAGTCGGATGGTAAGTCTAGCTCATAGGCGACCTCGCCTATCTTTCGCACGATCTGATACGGTCCAATGTACCGGGGGCTCAACTTACCCTTTTTACCGAATCTCATGACACCCTTCATGGGCGACACCTTCAGGAATACCCAGTCGCCAATCCGGAACTCTAACGGTCGACGTCGTCTATCTGCATAAGCTTTCTGTCGACTCTGAGCAGCCAATAATCGTTCGCGAATAAGCTTTACCTTATCTACAGCCTCCTGGATTACATCTGGCCCAATCAACTTAGTCTCGCCCACGTCAAACCAGCCAATAGGAGACCTGCATCTCCTGCCATAAAGGGCCTCGTACGGAGCCATCTGAATGCTGGAGTGATAACTGTTATTATAGGCAAACTCAATAAGCGGCAAATGATCGTCCCAGCTGCCCCTGAAATCAATAACGCAGGCCCGCAACATATCTTCGAGCGTCTGAATAGTGCGCTCGGCCTGCCCGTCGGACTGAGGGTGAAAAGCTGTACTGAGACTCACCTGAGTCCCTAATCCCTCCTGAAATGACCTCCAGAAATTTGCTGTAAACTGGGTACCTCGGTCAGTAATAATAGATATCGGGACTCCGTGAAGTCTGACTATCTCTCTGATATACAATCTGGCATAGTCCTCAGCCGAATAAGTAGTCCGAACCGGAAGGAAATGGGCTGATTTCGTCAGCCTGTCAACAACAACCCAGATAGAGTCGTACCTGCGTGGAGTGCGCGGTAATCCAACAACAAAATCCATATTAATCATCTCCCATTTCCAGGCTGGAATTTCCATCTCCTGTAATAATCCACCGGGCTTCTGATGCTCGATCTTAACTTGCTGGCAGTTCGGGCACTGACTAACAAACTCAGCAATATCTTTCTTCATGCCGTCCCACCAATACAAACACCTGAGGTCCCGATACATTTTAGTGGAACCAGGATGAACAGAATACCGTGCATTATGGGCCTCGCCCATAATCTGCCGCCGTAAGCCCGCAACGTCCGGTACACAGAATCTGCCGTCGTATAATAATACTCCGTCAGGCGAGATCTCAAACTGAGTCTTTGATTTACTAAGGGCCACATCTCTGTACTGAATCAAAAGAGGATCCTCAAACTGGCGCTGCTTTACCTCCTGAATAATAGATGACTCAGCAACTGGACGGACAGAAATCCCAGAATCTCCAGAATCCACCAAACGAACTCCGAGGCTGGCCAGCTGATGAATATCACGAACCAAATCTCTCTTATCAGATGGAACATCAGCCAGACTGCCCACGGACTTGCGGCTAAGCGCGTCAGCTACCACATTGGCTTTCCCCGGATGGTACAGAATATCAACGTCGTAGTCCTTTAGTAACTCAAGCCATCTCCGCTGCCGCAAATTTAGTTCCTTCTGTCTGAAAATATACTGGAGACTCTTATGGTCCGTATAGATATCAACATGGACCCCATATAAATAATGCCGCCAAATCTTCAAAGCATGAATCACCGCGGCCAACTCAAGATCATGAGTGGGATAGTTCTTCTCGTGCGGTCTAAGCTGCCGGGAAGCATAGGCTATGACTCGACCGTGCTGCATCAATACACATCCTATCCCAATACCAGAGGCGTCACAATAGACAACATACCCGTCAGATCCCTCTGGAAGAGCCAAAACTGGTGCTGTAATCAATCTCTCCTTCAGCATCTGAAAGCTGCGCTCGCAAGCATCTGTCCACTGGAATTTTGCTGCTTTCTGGGTAAGCCTCGTCAGTGGTGCTGAAATAGAAGAGAAATCCTCCACGAACCTGCGGTAATACCCAGCCAATCCAAGAAAACTACGCACCTCTGTCGGTGTAGTAGGCCTGGGCCAATTCTGCACAGCCTCAATCTTCTGCGTGTCAACCCGAATACCATCTGCGCCGATAATATGGCCCAAGAATGCCACAGAAGTCAACCAGAACTCACACTTAGAGAATTTAGCATATAACTTCTGCTGACGGAGGATGCCAAGTACCGTCCTCAGATGATCTGAATGCTCCTCGACTGATCGCGAGTAAATCAGGATATCATCAATAAACACAATAACAAACATATCCAGGAAAGGCCGAAATACCCGGTTCATCAGATCCATAAATACTGCTGGAGCATTAGTCAGCCCGAAAGACATAACTCTGAACTCATAATGCCCGTACCGAGTCCTGAAAGCAGTCTTCGGGATATCTGACTCCCGTACTCGCACCTGATGATAACCAGAACGCAGATCTATCTTTGAAAAGTGTCTAGCACCCTGCAGCTGGTCAAACAAGTCATCAATCCGGGGGAGGGGATATTTATTCTTAACAGTCACCTTATTCAGCTGCCGGTAGTCGATACACATCCGCAATGACCCGTCTTTCTTTCTGACAAACAGCACCGGCGCTCCCCAGGGTGATGTGCTGGGTCTAATAAAGCCCTTATCCAGCAAATCTTTCAGCTGCTCCTTCAACTCCTTCAACTCGGCTGGTGCCATCCTGTACGGAGGAATAGATATAGGCTGCGTATCTGGCATCAACTCAATAGAAAAATCAATCTCCCGCTCAGGCGGAAGGCCAGGAAGCTCGTCAGGAAAAACATCTGGAAACTCGCTGACGACCGGAACAGACTGAAGGGTAGGTACCTCCGCGGCAGTATCGTGCACACGAACCAAATGATAGATATAACCCTTCTGGATCATCTTCTTAGCCTTGAGGTATGAAATAAACTTACCCCTCGGCGATGCTGTAGATCCGAACCACTCTATGACTGGTTCTCCTGGAAACTGAAAACGGACTACCTTTTGCTGGCAGTCGACATTAGCATAACAGGAAGACAACCAGTCCATGCCCATAAATGGTCACAGAACAATCCTTATAAATCTGTCTCGCTACAATAAAATCCCCAACTGGCGTAGCTACCTCAAACGGTTCTATAGGCTCAGACACTATCCCAATCTTACTAGCAACGAGCGGGGAAATATACGATAAAGTAGAACCAGGGTCAATCAATGCATATACAGATCTGGAGAAAACCAGCAATGTACCTGTGACGACGTTTGGCGAAGCCTCCTGATCCTGGCGGCTGGCCAAAGCATATATGCGGTTCGAGGGACCGCTAGAACCTGAAGTGCCACCGCGGCCTCGACCGCGTCCTGCCGGTGCTGAAATACCTCGCCCTCCAGGGCGTGCAACTGATGGAGCAGAAGAAGAACCGGCGGCTGACCCTGTCTGCTGAGCAGCACTACCAGAACCGCTAGCCAATGGACAATCTCTCATAAAGTGGCCCTGACCGCCACAAGAAAAACAAGCTCCCGTCGCTCGGTAACACTCCCCGGGATGTGACTTCCCGCAATGAGGACAACGGGGCCTGGGTGGTCTGGCCTGGCTGGGACCCCTGGGTACCTGTGAACCTGCCACTCTGGAGCTCTGACCGGCCCCAGGCGGTCCTGTACTATCGAATCTCCGGCTACCTGACTGAGTACCCCGGCCGGAGGGAGGAAAATATCTGTCAGACTGCTGCTGCTGCTGAGGCTGTCCGCCTCGAGAATCCCCTGAATAACCCATGGATCTAGCCCTCTTGGGCGGCCTCCTGTCTCGATCTCTGCCAGCAGGATCAGATCTGCGACGGTCCTCCATACCCATCGCATAGGCCTGAAGCCGGGAAATGTCCATGTCTGCCTGCAATGACACTGCCATACAACTATCAACCAAATACCGGTCCAATCCCATAACATATCTGTGCATCCGATCGGACATATCTGCTACCACGGCCGGTGCATATCGGGCCAGAGAATCAAACTCAAGGTTATACTCGCGAACACTCCGACCCCTCTGCTGCAGACGTAAGAATCGATCAGCCCGTGCCCGCCGTAACTCTGGTGGCAAAAAGTGGCGGGTGAATGCTGTCACAAACTGATCCCAAGTGGCTGGAGGGGCACCCTCTCCTCTAGACAGCTCCCAAGTCTCGTACCAGTGGGTGGCCACATCTCGAAGCCGGTGCGAAGCCAGCTCAACTGACTCAGTCTCTGAAGCCCTGACCAAGTCCAGTGAGCGTCGCATCCCCCGAATAAAGTCGTGGGGGTCCTCGTCAGGCTTAGACCCGAAGAACTCTGGAGGGCCACATAGTAAAAACTCCCGAACTCTCAGGCTGTCCCGTCTGTCATCATCATCGTCGTCCCTCCGCCCGCGCCTGCGAGCCTGTCCTGCTACCAGTGTAGTCAACAACTGTACAGCCTCCCTCAGGGTCCTATCCTCCGCCCCTGGCTGAGGAGCTGGAGTCTCAGGTGCGGGTACACGGACCTCTGGAGCTGCTGAAGGTCCTGCTCCAGGCTGTACTAGTGGGGGTGTAGCAGACCCCTCCGAATGAGGTACATCCTCAGGCAAATCATAGACACGAGCCCGGGTAGCTCGCTGTGCCTGGCTAGTCTCTCCAATCCTCGCCTTGCCCTTCTGGGCCGCCGTTGCCTTCTTCGGAGGCATCACTGCAAACACGAAGGCGAGTCAGATCAAAATCATCCTAATAGCACAGCTCTATCGCACGATCTAAGATTACAAAGAAAGTAACATCCTAAATGCCCTGTAGCTTCCCGTTTATAGATGTGGTGCACAACACATCGATAAACAAGACTCTACGAGACACGGCCTGTAGACATTCCGAGGACAAACCGCTCTGATACCACTTTTGTCACGCCCCAGCCCCGTGGGCCGCGACTGGCACCCTACCTGGGTGCCCAGACCAAATCGCATATTCATTTCCGAATCCAAACTTATTTCAGAATTTTCAAGAAGTTATATCAAACATAATTTATATCGAAAATATGTCTTAAGCGGTCATATCAAATCAAACTCAAACAAAGCGGCGGAATAGACATCGCCGGTCAAAATACAAATATATACAAAAGGGCCATTTGGGGCCATCATATCAAACAGACCGCTTTAAGACCCGAAAGCAAAATCAGACAATAAACACATAGGACCCTCGCCCCACATATATGACTACAGGCCTCTACGAACTCAAAACAAAGACATGTGGCGAGACAGGGCCCCGCCGTACCCAAATAGTCAGACATACCAAATATATACAAAACAAAAGAGTCTGTACCAAAAGTGGACTCCGGATCGGATAAGAGTACTCCGGAATAGCAAGAAGTGAAGCCTACTGCGGAGGATCACCGATATCTGCACCTGCGGGCATAAAACGCAGCCCCCGAAGAAAGGGGGTCAGTACGAAATATGTACTGAGTATGTAAAGCACGGAGTACAGAATTATAGATCAAAACCGAAAGCAAATCAAATGTCAAAGTGGGGTACAAACTGGTATGTCAAAATCTGTATCGAAATCATATACATGTATTTTATGCAAACAAAATCATGCAAACGCTTAAGAACGTGGTCGCCACTCCGACGCTGGCACCACACACAGCATAACACCAGAAGGTTTCAAATCTCCGTACATCCCCGAACATAATCATAATCATCGGTGAGCGTATCGCATCACGAGCCATATCACAGCATAACTCCAAACGGGACCGGGCCCTATGGCGAAGCCTCGGGAACCGTAACACAGCATACGGCCGAATTTATCATACAGCGCACGAATCAAAACCGGCCCGGGAACCGGTGAACGAAGTCATAATAAGGCACGAGCGGTGTCGTGAGCAAACAAATGCAAATCGTATTTCAAAATAGTGTTTCAAAACAAAGTAAACTCATAAATCATATCCTATTACAAAATAGTCGAATACATAGTCGACATCATGTTTCATTTTGCAAAACGATTCCAAAATGGTCCATATAGTTCAAAACCTGGATTAGTGCATCGAATAGTCCAAACATACCCCGTGGAAGGATGTTCCAAAGATCAGAAGTGGTACGTTTAACTCTATTCTCAAAGATGGCCCGAAGGGCAAATCGGGCAATTTGGGGTAGCGGACCCACCTCGAGTCGAAGTGAGGTGGCGAACATATTTTTTTATGAGCAGTAATATGCCAAGGGTCATACATAATCATTTCTAGGTTACCCGACCATATTTCGATAGGTTTCGGACGAATAATGGCATTCTAGCCAAAAAGGGAGCCTTTAGGCTTCAATCGAATTGAATGAATAGTAACTTTCCTGTGGATCGGGTTTCGAGGAGCAGAAATGCTCCGGAAGGTCTCATATTCAACTAACACACTAAGATATGCCAAATAAAGAATTGGGAAGCTTTACATACCTCACAGACGTCGTAAGCCCTTCCAAAAGTCCAGTCCCGTTTCGTCAAAAATCTGCAAATGGTCAAAGTTACCAATTGAGATTCTTAGGCTTAAAAATGCCTTTAACTCCAATTTTTGTCTACCGAAATTTCGGCAGCACTTCCCCAATAAATCTAACATCCCCGAGACTTAGCTCGGCTCAAAATACAACAACAACAACAGCCCACACATCAACAAACAACACAAACAACAATCAAGCCATTCTAGCTTCAAAATTCCACTTTGTTATCTAAATTGGCAACTTCCATTCAAACTTTCAAAACTCCAATTCTACATCTACATAATTGGATTCATTTCCACATTCAAACTTATACAATCACAATCTAACTACAATCCAAGCCATACCCGAAATTACACCAAAATCCATTATGTTCCATAATTCTTCAAAACAATCAAAAGTGCACGACGAACATTCTAACTCACGTCGTTTCATTCCGAATTCATTAACATCATTATAAGTTCATATCTAAAGTCTCTAGCACCCTAAATATACAATGATATACATAAAGATACAAAGGATATACACTTTCCGATAATATCCGAATTCGTTTTCCACCGCCAATTTAATTCAACAATCAATCATTTACGATATAAGGATCACAACAACACATTATACCAACTTAGCCAAGATCAATTCACACCAATTTTTCTCTCTATGGCTCACGGCCAAACAATCTACAAACACACACCCACGACTTTCTATTTACGTTAAAATTACGGGATTCTCGTCTATTTCCAATTCTTAATACATTCATATCAATTCTATAACATAAAAGGGGCAAAATTCTTACCTTTTCTTGAAAACCCGACTTGTCGAAAACGTCGTCCTCGTGCCAAACTATTTATACCACGTCGGAGAGCGTCTTGAGTACTTCACAAATATGTAGAACCCAAGGTTTTTGGATCACAACACAAGCTAGGAAAATTTTCTTTTCTTTTTTTCTATGGTTCGGCCGAATGGGGTTTTTGACTCAAAGGAATGATTTGTGATTTTCTTGATAATTTCTAAGTGTTACATTGATATATATCCATACTAGAGGTCATGTGCATAGCACATGACTTTTAAAAGTGGGCTTGGACCATGCCTTAGTGGCCGGCCACCCCACCTCTTTGGGCCCAAATGTTTATTTCAATTTCCTTGGCCCAATTCATTAAAAGTCCCGTTTTGTAATTCCCGAAACTAATTTTCGAAATTCCAAATTTACCCTCGGCCTTCCCCGAGGTCTTAGCATCAAAGATTTCACAACCAACATAGTCATATTCACAAAATTTAAATTAGGTCCTTATAACACACAAGTCGTAATTATTTCACGATTTCCAATTGTACGAAAACACGGGACATAACATTCTCCCCCCCCTTAAGAACATTCGTCCCCGAATGTTAGATTAGTCTTATAAGGTCTTATGATCAAGGCAGGAGTGTCCCTCTTTAATGATGACATACATAATTCATTTTATCAATCAACACAACAAACTGAAAAAGGAATTAGATTACCTGCGGATGTCGGAAACAAGTGGGGATATTTCTTCTTCATCTCGTCCTCCGCCTCCCAAGTCATCTCCTCCCGATTATTGTTGCGCCACAGGACTTTGACGGAGGGCACTTCTTTAGTGCGTAGTCTCCGCACCTGTCGATCCAGAATAGATACAGGCTGCTCGTCATAAGATAACTGCTCCGTCACCTGAATGTCGTCAACTGGGAATATCCTGGCAGGATCACCAATGCATTTCCGCAACATAGACACATGAAACACCGGGTGTACGGCCTCCAAGTCGGATGGTAAGTCTAGCTCATAGGCGACCTCGCCTATCTTTCGCACGATCTGATACGGTCCAATGTACCGGGGGCTCAACTTACCCTTTTTACCGAATCTCATGACACCCTTCATGGGCGACACCTTCAGGAATACCCAGTCGCCAATCCGGAACTCTAACGGTCGACGTCGTCTATCTGCATAAGCTTTCTGTCGACTCTGAGCAGCCAATAATCGTTCGCGAATAAGCTTTACCTTATCTACAGCCTCCTGGATTACATCTGGCCCAATCAACTTAGTCTCGCCCACGTCAAACCAGCCAATAGGACACCTGCATCTCCTGCCATAAAGGGCCTCGTACGGAGCCATCTGAATGCTGGAGTGATAACTGTTATTATAGGCAAACTCAATAAGCGGCAAATGATCGTCCCAGCTGCCCCTGAAATCAATAACGCAGGCCCGCAACATATCTTCGAGCGTCTGAATAGTGCGCTCGGCCTGCCCGTCGGACTGAGGGTGAAAAGCTGTACTGAGACTCACCTGAGTCCCTAATCCCTCCTGAAATGACCTCCAGAAATTTGCTGTAAACTGGGTACCTCGGTCAGTAATAATAGATATCGGGACTCCGTGAAGTCTGACTATCTCTCTGATATACAATCTGGCATAGTCCTCAGCCGAATAAGTAGTCCGAACCGGAAGGAAATGGGCTGATTTCGTCAGCCTGTCAACAACAACCCAGATAGAGTCGTACCTGCGTGGAGTGCGCGGTAATCCAACAACAAAATCCATATTAATCATCTCCCATTTCCAGGCTGGAATTTCCATCTCCTGTAATAATCCACCGGGCTTCTGATGCTCGATCTTAACTTGCTGGCAGTTCGGGCACTGACTAACAAACTCAGCAATATCTTTCTTCATGCCGTCCCACCAATACAAACACCTGAGGTCCCGATACATTTTAGTGGAACCAGGATGAACAGAATACCGTGCATTATGGGCCTCGCCCATAATCTGCCGCCGTAAGCCCGCAACATCCGGTACACAGAATCTGCCGTCGTATAATAATACTCCGTCATGCGAGATCTCAAACTGAGTCTTTGATTTACTAAGGGCCACATCTCTGTACTGAATCAAAAGAGGATCCTCAAACTGGCGCTGCTTTACCTCCTGAATAATAGATGACTCAGCAACTGGACGGACAGAAATCCCAGAATCTCCAGAATCCACCAAACGAACTCCGAGGCTGGCCAGCTGATGAATATCACGAACCAAATCTCTCTTATCAGATGGAACATCAGCCAGACTGCCCACGGACTTGCGGCTAAGCGCGTCAGCTACCACATTGGCTTTCCCCGGATGGTACAGAATATCAACGTCGTAGTCCTTTAGTAACTCAAGCCATCTCCGCTGCCGGAAATTTAGTTCCTTCTGTCTGAAAATATACTGGAGACTCTTATGGTCCGTATAGATATCAACATGGACCCCATATAAATAATGCCGCCAAATCTTCAAAGCATGAATCACCGCGGCCAACTCAAGATCATGAGTGGGATAGTTCTTCTCGTGCGGTCTAAGCTGCCGGGAAGCATAGGCTATGACTCGACCGTGCTGCATCAATACACATCCTATCCCAATACCAGAGGCGTCACAATAGACAACATACCCGTCAGATCCCTCTGGAAGAGCCAAAACTGGTGATGTAATCAATCTCTCCTTCAGCATCTGAAAGCTGCGCTCGCAAGCATCTGTCCACTGGAATTTTGCTGCTTTCTGGGTAAGCCTCGTCAGTGGTGCTGAAATAGAAGAGAAATCCTCCACGAACCTGCGGTAATACCCAGCCAATCCAAGAAAACTACGCACCTCTGTCGGTGTAGTAGGCCTGGGCCAATTCTGCACAGCCTCAATCTTCTGCGTGTCAACCCGAATACCATCTGCGCCGATAATATGGCCCAAGAATGCCACAGAAGTCAACCAGAACTCACACTTAGAGAATTTAGCATATAACTTCTGCTGACGGAGGATGCCAAGTACCGTCCTCAGATGATCTGAATGCTCCTCGACTGATCGCGAGTAAATCAGGATATCATCAATAAACACAATAACAAACATATCCAGGAAAGGCCGAAATACCCGGTTCATCAGATCCATAAATACTGCTGGAGCATTAGTCAGCCCGAAAGACATAACTCTGAACTCATAATGCCCGTACCGAGTCCTGAAAGCAGTCTTCGGGATATCTGACTCCCGTACTCGCACCTGATGATAACCAGAACGCAGATCTATCTTTGAAAAGTGTCTAGCACCCTGCAGCTGGTCAAACAAGTCATCAATCCGGGGGACGGGATATTTATTCTTAACAGTCACCTTATTCAGCTGCCGGTAGTCGATACACATCCGCAATGACCCGTCTTTCTTTCTGACAAACAGCACCGGCGCTCCCCAGGGTGATGTGCTGGGTCTAATAAAGCCCTTATCCAGCAAATCTTTCAGCTGCTCCTTCAACTCCTTCAACTCGGCTGGTGCCATCCTGTACGGAGGAATAGATATAGGCTGCGTATCTGGCATCAACTCAATAGAAAAATCAATCTCCCGCTCAGGCGGAAGGCCAGGAAGCTCGTCAAGAAAAACATCTGGAAACTCGCTGACGACCGGAACAGACTGAAGGGTAGGTACCTCCGCGGCAGTATCGTGCACACGAACCAAATGATAGATATAACCCTTCTGGATCATCTTCTTAGCCTTGAGGTATGAAATAAACTTACCCCTCGGCGATGCTGTAGATCCGAACCACTCTATGACTGGTTCTCCTGGAAACTGAAAACGGACTACCTTTTGCTGGCAGTCGACATTAGCATAACAGGAAGACAACCAGTCCATGCCCATAATAACGTCAAACTCCAGCATGTCTAACTCTATCAAGTCAGCCTTAGTGCTACGATCATAAATGGTCACAGAACAATCCTTATAAATCTGTCTCGCTACAATAAAATCCCCAACTGGCGTAGCTACCTCAAACGGTTCTATAGGCTCAGACACTATCCCAATCTTACTAGCAACGAGCGGGGAAATATGCGATAAAGTAGAACCAGGGTCAATCAATGCATATACAGATCTGGAGAAAACCAGCAATGTACCTGTGACGACGTTTGGCGAAGCCTCCTGATCCTGGCGGCTGGCCAAAGCATATATGCGGTTCGAGGGACCGCTAGAACCTGAAGTGCCACCGCGGCCTCGACCGCGTCCTGCCGGTGCTGAAATACCTCGCCCTCCAGGGCGTGCAACTGATGGAGTAGAAGAAGAACCGGCGGCTGACCCTGTCTGCTGAGCAGCACTACCAGAACCGCTAGCCAATGGACAATCTCTCATAAAGTGGCCCTGACCGCCACAAGAAAAACAAGCTCCCGTCGCTCGGTAACACTCCCCGGGATGTGACTTCCCGCAATGAGGACAACGGGGCCTGGGTGGTCTGGCCTGGCTGGGACCCCTGGGTACCTGTGAACCTGCCACTCTGGAGCTCTGACCGGCCCCAGGCGGTCCTGTACTATCGAATCTCCGGCTACCTGACTGAGTACCCCGGCCGGAGGGAGGAAAATATCTGTCAGACTGCTGCTGCTGCTGAGGCTGTCCGCCTCGAGAATCCCCTGAATAACCCACGGATCTAGCCCTCTTGGGCGGCCTCCTGTCTCGATCTCTGCCAGCAGGATCAGATCTGCGACGGTCCTCCATACCCATCGCATAGGCCTGAAGCCGGGAAATGTCCATGTCTGCCTGCAATGACACTGCCATACAACTATCAACCAAATACCGGTCCAATCCCATAACATATCTGTGCATCCGATCGGACATATCTGCTACCACGGCCGGTGCATATCGGGCCAGAGAATCAAACTCAAGGTTATACTCGCGAACACTCCGACCCCTCTGCTGCAGACGTAAGAATCGATCAGCCCGTGCCCGCCGTAACTCTGGTGGCAAAAAGTGGCGGGTGAATGCTGTCACAAACTGATCCCAAGTGGCTGGAGGGGCACCCTCTCCTCTAGACAGCTCCCAAGTCTCGTACCAGTGGGTGGCCACATCTCGAAGCCGGTGCGAAGCCAGCTCAACTGACTCAGTCTCTGAAGCCCTGACCAAGTCCAGTGAGCGTCGCATCCCCCGAATAAAGTCGTGGGGGTCCTCGTCAGGCTTAGACCCGAAGAACTCTGGAGGGCCACATAGCAAAAACTCCCGAACTCTCAGGCTGTCCCGTCTGTCATCATCATCGTCGTGCCTCCGCCCGCGCCTGCGAGCCTGTCCTGCTACCAGTGTAGTCAACAGCTGTACAGCCTCCCTCAGGGTCCTATCCTCCGCCCCTGGCTGAGGAGCTGGAGTCTCAGGTGCGGGTACACGGACCTCTGGAGCTGCTGAAGGTCCTGCTCCAGGCTGTACTAGTGGGGGTGTAGCAGACCCCTCCGAATGAGGTACATCCTCAGGCAAATCATAGACACGAGCCCGGGTAGCTCGCTGTGCCTGGCTAGTCTCTCCAATCCTCGCCTTGCCCTTCTGGGCCGCCGTTGCCTTCTTCGGAGGCATCACTGCAAACACGAAGGCGAGTCAGATCAAAATCATCCTAATAGCACAGCTCTATCGCACGATCTAAGATTACAAAGAAAGTAACATCCTAAATGCCCTGTAGCTTCCCGTTTATAGATGTGGTGCACAACACATCGATAAACAAGACTCTACGAGACACGGCCTGTAGACATTCCGAGGACAAACCGCTCTGATACCACTTTTGTCACGCCCCAGCCCCGTGGGCCGCGACTGGCACCCTACCTGGGTGCCCAGACCAAATCGCATATTCATTTCCGAATCCAAACTTATTTCAGAATTTTCAAGAAGTTATATCAAACATAATTTATATCGAAAATATGTCTTAAGCGGTCATATCAAATCAAACTCAAACAAAGCGGCGGAATAGACATCGCCGGTCAAAATACAAATATATACAAAAGGGCCATTTGGGGCCATCATATCAAACAGACCGCTTTAAGACCCGAAAGCAAAATCAGACAATAAACACATAGGACCCTCGCCCCACATATATGACTACAGGCCTCTACGAACTCAAAACAAATACATGTGGCGAGACAGGGCCCCGCCGTACCCAAATAGTCAGACATACCAAATATATACAAAACAAAAGAGTCTGTACCAAAAGTGGACTCCGGATCGGATAAGAGTACTCCGGAATAGCAAGAAGTGAAGCCTACTGCGGAGGATCACCGATATCTGCACCTGCGGGCATAAAACGCAGCCCCCGAAGAAAGGGGGTCAGTACGAAATATGTACTGAGTATGTAAAGCACGGAGTACAGAATTATAGATCAAAACCGAAAGCAAATCAAATGTCAAAGTGGGGTACAAACTGGTATGTCAAAATCTGTATCGAAATCATATACATGTATTTTATGCAAACAAAATCATGCAAACGCTTAAGAACGTGGTCGCCACTCCGACGCTGGCACCACACACAGCATAACACCAGAAGGTTTCAAATCTCCGTACATCCCCGAACATAATCATAATCATCGGTGAGCGTATCGCATCACGAGCCATATCACAGCATAACTCCAAACGGGACCGGGCCCTATGGCGAAGCCTCGGGAACCGTAACACAGCATACGGCCGAATTTATCATACAGCGCACGAATCAAAACCGGCCCGGGAACCGGTGAACGAAGTCATAATAAGGCACGAGCGGAGTCGTGAGCAAACAAATGCAAATCGTATTTCAAAATAGTGTTTCAAAACAAAGTAAACTCATAAATCATATCCTATTACAAAATAGTCGAATACTTAGTCGACATCAGGTTTCATTTTGCAAAACGATTCCAAAATGGTCCATATAGTTCAAAACCTGGATTAGTGCATCGAATAGTCCAAACATACCCCGTGGAAGGATGTTCCAAAGATCAGAAGTGGTACGTTTAACTCTATTCTCAAAGATGGCCCGAAGGGCAAATCGGGCAATTTGGGGTAGCGAACCCACCTCGAGTCGAAGTGAGGTGGCGAACATATTTTTTTATGAGCAGTAATATGCCAAGGGTCATACATAATCATTTCTAGGTTACCCGACCACATTTCGATAGGTTTCGGACGAATAATGGCATTCTAGCCAAAAAGGGAGCCTTTAGGCTTCAATCGAATTGAATGAATAGTAACTTTCCTGTGGATCGGGTTTCGAGGAGCAGAAATGCTCCGGAAGGTCTCATATTCAACTAACACACTAAGATATACCAAATAAAGAATTGGGAAGCTTTACATACCTCACAGACGTCGTAAGCCCTTCCAAAAGTCCAGTCCCGTTTCGTCAAAAATCTGCAAATGGTCAAAGTTACCAATTGAGATTCTTAGGCTTAAAAATGCCTTTAACTCCAATTTTTGCCTACCGAAATTTTGGCAGCACTTCCCCTATAAATCTAACATCCCCGAGACTTAGCTCGGCTCAAAATACAACAACAACAACAGCCCACACATCAACAAACAACACAAACAACAATCAAGCCATTCTAGCTTCAAAATTCCACTTTGTTATCTAAATTGGCAACTTCCATTCAAACTTTCAAAACTCCAATTCTACATCTACATAATTGGATTCATTTCCACATTCAAACTTATACAATCACAATCTAACTACAATCCAAGCCATACCCGAAATTACACCAAAATCCATTATGTTCCATAATTCTTCAAAACAATCAAAAGTGCACGACGAACATTCTAACTCACGTCGTTTCATTCCGAATTCATTAACATCATTATAAGTTCATATCTAAAGTCTCTAGCACCCTAAATATACAATGATATACATAAAGATACAAAGGATATACACTTTCCGATAATATCCGAATTCGTTTTCCACCGCCAATTTAATTCAACAATCAATCATTTACGATATAAGGATCACAACAACACATTATACCAACTTAGCCAAGATCAATTCACACCAATTTTTCTCTCTATGGCTCACGGCCAAACAATCTACAAACACACACCCACGACTTTCTATTTACGTTAAAATTACGGGATTCTCGTCTATTTCCAATTCTTAATACATTCATATCAATTCTATAACATAAAAGGGGCAAAATTCTTACCTTTTCTTGAAAACCCGACTTGTCGAAAACGTCATCCTCGTGCCAAACTATTTATACCACGTCGGAGAGCGTCTTGAGTACTTCACAAATATGTAGAACCCAAGGTTTTTGGATCACAACACAAGCTAGGAAAATTTTCTTTTCTTTTTTTCTATGGTTCGGCCGAATGGGGTTTTTGACTCAAAGGAATGATTTGTGATTTTCTTGATAATTTCTAAGTGTTACATTGATATATATCCATACTAGAGGTCATGTGCATAGCACATGACTTTTAAAAGTGGGCTTGGACCATGCCTTAGTGGCCGGCCACCCCACCTCTTTGGGCCCAAATGTTTATTTCAATTTCCTTGGCCCAATTCATTAAAAGTCCCGTTTTGTAATTCCCGAAACTAATTTTCGAAATTCCAAATTTACCCTCGGCCTTCCCCGAGGTCTTAGCATCAAAGATTTCACAACCAACATAGTCATATTCACAAAATTTAAATTAGGTCCTTATAACACACAAGTCGTAATTATTTCACGATTTCCAATTGTACGAAAACACGGGACATAACAACGCACCATTCAGACTCTTGAAGATATGTTGCGGGCATGTATGATAGATTTTAGAGGAAATTGGGATGACCATTTGCCACTCATTGAATTTTCTTACAATAACAGTTATCATTCTAGCATTCAAATGGCACCATATGAAGCTTTATATGGGCGAAAGTGTAGATCCCCAATTGGGTGGTTTGAAACAGGAGAGACTAGATTGATAGGACCAGACTTGGTCCAGCAAGCTATTGAAAAAGTCAAGCTTATACAAGATCTGTTGTTAGAAGCCCAAATTTGTCAAAAGTCCTATGCGGATAATCGTCGAAAAGACTTAGAGTTCCAAGTGAAAGATTGGGTATTCTTGAAAGTATCACCAATGAAGGGTATAATGAGATTTTGCAAGAAGGGGAAGCTTAGTCCCCGATACGTTGGGCCTTATGAGATTGTGCGCAAAGTAGGCAAGGTGGCCTATGAATTAGATCTACCTCCGGAATTGGTGTCAGTCCATCCAGTTTTCCATGTCTCGATGCTTCGAAAATGTATTGGAGATCCAACTAAGATCGTGCCAATAAGTGACGTGCAAGTGAAAGAAAGGTTGACTTATGAAGAGGTACCCATTGTCATACTAGACAGGCAAGTACGGAGGCTTAGAAACAAAGAAGTGGCCTCAGTTAAGGTTTTATGGAGAAGTAGTAAACGAGAGGAAATGACATGGGAAGCGGAAAAAATTATACAATCCAGATACTCGAATTTATTCCAGCCCTTGGAAGAGATCCAAGATGAGATATCAAGATCACAAGGTATGTATGTTTTCCTTTTATGCTTTTGGGTCGTGTGTGGCCAAATTCTATTGCTATTATGTTGTGGCCCTGTGAGGCATTGTTATTATGGGTTGTTGTGACAGGATAGTAGTGCCATATTATAGGGGAAACTCTGGTGAAATTTTTATAGAATCCCCGAAGACTTTAACATTCGAGGACGAATGTTCTTAAGGGGGGAAGAATGTTACACCTCGGAAAATCCTCCATTTGTTGCGCAAGTGAATGGACTAGCGAGGAGTCTGAGTATCCGATATTTCCATGAGTTAAGAAATAACATTTGATGGCCTTAAGCAAGATTTCAAAGGCAATTGCGATAAGAGATAGGTCATGCTCCACAATGACTAACTATTGGTTCGGAAAATGTGGAAAGTTGCAGATTTGCACTTTGGCCAGTTGATCGTAAAATGAAATACGGACCGTAAAGTGGTATACGGCCCGTAAACTGCCATGTCGTATTTCAACCTCCAAAACTTCAACTTTCTGTCAAATGCTTGAATGGTTAAAGACGACTTGAAATACGGACCATAAACTAGAATACGACCCGTAAACTGAGTGGTAAATCACCATGTCCTCAGCCTGACTTTCTGGTTCTGTTATGCTTAAATACGCCCACAGAAGACGGACAGTAAACTGGAATACGGCCCGTAAACTAGGTTTACGACCACTGTGCACTTTCGACGACTGTTCATTCCAGATCAGATTGTGGGTTATTAAAAAGGGGACCAAGTTTATTATTTCATTTCCACACTTCACCACTTCTCTCTAAAACATCTCTTTACATTTATTCCACAAGAATTCAAGGGTTGTTAGTGATCAACAACATAAACCAAGTGAATCAAGTGTAAGAAAACCCATTAAAGATCATACAAGTCAAGAAATCTCATTGGAGGTGAACTAGGGTTTTGCTCAAGTGGAGTATTATAACCCAAGGCTTGTTCCTACAACATCTAAGGTAATATTTATGGTATTTATATGTTGTTTGAGGTATTTAAGAGTTGAAATACTTGGATTGTAGAAGGGTAAAGAAAAATGGGTCATGAATGTGGAATAGTGCCATTTTGAGAAATAGCTTGAATTGAGTTATGAGTCTTAATGTATTGTGATGTAAATGTGTTATAAATGATATTGAGTATATGAGATGAGCAATGTATGTGAATGGACATAGTCGTGCGTTATGGCCATGGATATGGATGATTGAAAGTAAGTCTAGAAGTATGGATAATGTGGATGAATAATGACTATCGTTATAGTATTGTGAATGTATTATTGACGTTTGAGAGATGATATACATTATGGAGGAATGTCGTATAAATAAAGGAGATGCTGTCCGATTTTCTCTAGTTTTAGTCATATATATACTAGCTTTCGATTCTAATGATAGTATGACTTTAATGAAGGTAGAAACGCTAGGATTGGAGGAGAACGCGCAAGTGTAGAATAGTTGAACGAAAAAGATATGTAAGGCTAACCCTTATTTCATAAGGCATGGTTCTTTGGCCAATCATCTAAATCTTCTACGAGCTTATGATATTCTCCAAGTGCTTCTATCTTCAAAGCTACTAGCTTACGATTCTCGATATGTTACGATTGTACTAAGTTCCTCGCATGACGAGTAATCCTATAAAGATAGATGTAACGAATAACGGTAATAGCGATAATGATATTGATGATGACTAAATGGTAATAGCAATGATGATAACGATAACGATGATGATAGTGATGATAATAGTAAGGACGCTTATGAGCTTATATGTATGTGTGCCTATGTATGGCTATTATGAAAACCCCGAGCCTGTATGACCGGGTAGAATATATGTGGATGTATATGTATGTATGTTTATGTAAAGTGCGCACACCACTGCAGTTGGGTATGGAAAACATTGAGCCTTGGTAGGGCTAGGTATGTGTAACACTGAGCCTTGGTTGGCCAGGTATGTATCATCACCGAGCCTAGCTAGGTTCGGGTACGTGAAACACCGAACCTTCGAGGTCGGGTATGTTATGCAAACGATATGTGTATGATATGATTATGTGTATGATATAGATATGAGCATGAATACAAATATGAATAAGGACATGTATACGAACACGATTATGGATATGAAATGTAAAGGAGTACGAATACGAGTACAGATACGGATACGGATGTATGTACACAAATACGCATTTGAAATGGAAAGTTCCTATGAAAGGCAAGTAAGTGCCTATGACGATGATATTACCATCTCCCATCTTGTGCTATTTTTCATGTTGTTCATTATGCTTCTATATTGATATTGACTATGCTTTACATACTCAGTACATTCTTCGTACTGACGCCCTTTTTGTTTGTGGACACCGCGTCATGCCCGCAGGTGCACAAGGAGACAGGCTTGATCCATAGTCACATTCTTAGAGACTACATAGCAGAGCTCCATTTCATTCGGAGCTATAGATTTTGGGTACTTATTCTTTTGTGTACATAGTTATGGGCATAGCGGGGTCTTGTCCCGCTCATGTGATATGTTATACTCTTCTTAGAGACTCGTAGACATATGTATATGGTTAGATATGTCTGGCCTTGTCGGCCTATATTTTGTATGTCATTTTGATAGCCTTGTCGGCTCATGTACACTGGTGTGGCATAAATGCCAACGATAATGTAAAGGCATTGTTGTCCAATGGGACTAGTATGTTGAATGAATAGAATTATGTGTTTAATTATGTGGCCCACCTAGATGTAAGCATAATAGTTAGCCAAGGGGTGCTCGGGTTGGCTAGCACCGGGCGCTCGTCGCGGCCCTCTAGATGGGTCGTGACAACATGGTCCTTGTAGAGTTCTCTAAAAAGATTTTGTGTAAAGTTGCTCTTCAAACACAAGATATCTTACTCAATAATTGGTTCCATACTTCGGTCATAATTTAATTAGCCATGCCGCTCTCAAAGCCTGGTTAAAAGTCTCAATCACTTCATAACACCTACTAACATTTCCTCGTAGTATCAGAAGATCCGCAGGGTTTGATTCTCTTCCACCCTTTGTTTATGGGCTTCACTCTTAATCGCCTCGCTCCTACCCTTGCTTCTGTGTTTCTAACACTCCACCACGTACATCACATATACTGAGCGTTCATCACTTGTCATCCTCTTATTTTGCCGATGACTTTTGTCTTATATTTGTTTTTCCTCATATCTATAATAGCAATCCCTGTCGTATAATCGTCCGAACAAATTCCTAGAGGTATAACTTAGACTATAACAACGGAACACAACCTCAATCATAGGGTCAATCAATTGCTAGGCAAGGATCTTTTGTGAACACATCTCTTCTAATCTCTTTTCTCGAAGTATGGCCAAGGTCATTAAGGCTAGCTTATTATGACATGAAAGTTTTTCCCCCTAAAATCCTCAGGTGAAACCTAGCTTAATAATCTGATTCGACGTATCATGTATCGGCTTATACATACACGTCAAGTTTATCTCATAGCTTAAAATTCCCCAAAACGAAGAAAGTTAGTCAAATTTCTAACTTACAGCTTCTTCTAGAGTGCTTACACCTTTAATTCTCCTTAGTATATAAAAATTCTTTCTATTTCGAGCTCACCATTCTCCCTTCCCATATTTCTTTATTCCACCCTAACCTATCCATCATTTCTTTAGTATAATACATACTCGCTATGTTTATCTTGCATTTTAACCACTACCTGCGTCCTTAATCACTTGTTGCTGGCCTTCTCTTCTTTTCACGGCAATTCTGTCTACAGTTCCCACAATTTCCTTTAGATTCTTGGGAGAATTTCGGCAGAGTTTCTCGTGTAAGCATAACAATCTCAAACCTGCACATAGCCCAGAAAACACTTACGATGCCTCAATATAACATATATCAGGCCACACATAATATGCAACTCAGCAACATAAGATCACTTACCATTAAAGGAAATAAATAATAGAGCTTGTCTCATAAGTTGTGGCTGCACAATCGATCTAGAATTCCAATATATATACATACAAATATTATTTATGTTCACTCACTGTCAATCAACTTACTCGTAAATCACGATTCTGGCTATCACTAGGTCACTAACAAATATAGTCATCTCAAATTGTTGGATTGGCTCAGATTTTTCACCTCAACACAATCATCACATCGGGAGTGATACATGACAGCATAATATCCAAATCAATCGATGCACACATATCATAAGAGGATACTAGCAATATACCTGGGACAATATCAGGGGAAGACTCAAAATCCTGTCGCTCAGCTAACGCATGGATATGATGCTGGGATCCCCTTGGACTGGGCATTAATCTTCGGTCTCTATCACCTCCTACTAATATCTGTGGCCTTTGCCTTGGAGGGCGTACCGATGATGAAGAGTCAGTTACCACTCCCGTAGTCCGAACGTTTTCTTTACCACATAGCGATGGGCAGTCGCGCTTGAAATGGCCTGGTCGAGCACAGGCATAACAAACATCTGAGCCCAAGCGGCACGGTCCCCAATGTAACCTAGAACACTAAGTACATCGTGGTACCAGTGATCTCGTCTGACTAAAACCACTCCGAATCCGAGAACTGGAAAATCTAAGACTCTGGGGTGGCTTAGAATAAGTAGATCTATCAAACCTGGGTCTAGGAAATAGTGGAGGAGCACTACTTGTTGAACGAACGAAGTACCTAGAGAATTGTTGCCTCGGAGCGCCCCTAAACTCATGATCAAATCCTGAAGAACTAACTCTCTTTCTCCAACACCTGTTACCATGGCCCACATCCTGCCGCTGAGCTTGAGCGGCTACTAATTGAGTCAGCAAAAGAATGGCCTGTCTCATCTCTTGGCCCGAGGCATCTGGTAGAAGAACTAGGGGCGCTGGAGCTAAAGTTAAGGCTCCCTTTTGATCCTCTAAAGTGGTCGAAGTATGGGAAAACCGAGATAGGGCCATATTATGGGGTTCGCTCTCTTCCATATCCATAGACGGCTCCCGTTCAAGCCCTTCTTCAACTACTATCTTGCCCTTCTGGGCTGCCGTAGCTTTTTCTTTCATCAGCTTTGCTGAAATTGTAACGCACAATTAGGGAGGGGAAAACCTTATAATATGGCTCTATGGCATGATCTAATAAGAAGAAGAATGGTCATTTTTACTAAATGCCCTGTAGCCTCCCATTTAATAGTGTGGCGCGCAACACACCATAAACAAGACTCTACTAGACACGGCTCGTAGACACTTTCTAGGACTGAACTGCTCTGATACCACTTTTGTCACGACCTGACTAGGGGCCAGGATGGGTACCCGGGGCTAACCACCAAGCACCTCTCGTACCATTACCCATCATACACATCAAGCGTTCATTCATTAATCTTGTACTCAAATCATAGAAAAAACGATTTTTCACTTCGAAACATAATTACCTTTATATACATAAGCCCTTCGGCTATGAAAATAATGTACAAACAATTAGGACATCATGAGACCTTACTACCCACACATAAGTATCTACGAGCCTCTACTAGAGTACTAGACATATGGACGGGACAGAACCCCGTCGTGCCCAAAACATATATGTACACAAAATAGTAAGTCAATGGCACCTCCGGAATAATGGAGTGCTCTCAAAAGTCTGTTAATCGGCTCCTATGAATCTGGGTCGCCTCCCTGTCTGCCTGTGGGCATGAACATAGCGTCCAAAGAAAAGGACGTCAGTACGAATATTGTACTGACTATGTAAGGCCTGAATGAAATGAATATAACAAAGAAATCATAAGACATAAGATGAAGATATAACCTGCTTGACTTTTAAGAGTGGATGCATTTCATACATATATCATATATATATTCGTAGTACGTATATCGTCATAGCACATACATTACCATATGGTATATATTCCATCATCGTTAACCCGCGTCCGGGTAACCATCATATGCCGCCCACTAGTGGTGATCATGTTCAGCCTTCTAGGCGCGGTGGAATCATAAGCAGCCCGCCCTAGCGGTGACATGTCCGACCATTTGGGCACGGTGGAATAACAAGCAGCCCGCCTTAGCGGTGACATGTCCGGCCATTTAGGCGCGGTGGGATTGTATCATCGTGAACACATCATAGACACATCATGACCTTATCATAAGCTTATCGTTATCATAACTTTTCATAGAGCATGCATTTGAATTTAAAGACAATTTATGAAAATCATATCATATTCGTAGCATGAACTTCATAAAAATATCGTATGATAGGCTTTATCATCTCTAAACATAGGCTCATCATTACCATTACCGCATCTACGGCATATCTTTTACCTTTATCTCATATGAAACCCCCTTTGAACATAGACTTGTAATTTTTTGGAACATTGGTCATAGGACATGCATTAGAGCTTATAGACAATCTATAAAATATCGGGGTGACATAAGGTCGACAACCCCCAGTTACATTATGGAGTGATCGTATTTACCGTATCTCACCTTGAAGGAACTAACATTTTAAGGTTAGTGTAACACAAGGAAAAACATCAATGGAACCATACTTAGGATCATTAGCCTCATGGACAACGTATGTTACTCTAGGATTCTTTATACTTAAATTCACCATCATCATTGTCATGCTCGTATCGTATCTCTTTCTTTATCATATGCATATGTAGCTCTTTATAGTCATGGACTCACAATTTCGGTTATTTAGGAAGATCATGGAAAAATAGGAAGATTCATGCCACAGGAGTCATGCCTTAGAAGGAAAGGATTAGCCTTACATACCTTTTTTCTTTGCTACTCTATCGCTTGATCGTTCTCCTTCAACGCTCACGTCTCTACCTTCAAGGGAATTCGCATCAACATTAGCTACTCGATTATATGAACGTGCTTACTAATGCTAGAGAAAATTGGGCAGTATTTTCTTTATTTATACAACTTTTCTCATATTACCTATCAACTCCCAAACATCAGTAACAATATCCATAATATCATACTCAATAATCTTCATCAACCATATATTATTCAATTCTCCTACTTCCATTTCAAGGGCATCCATAACCATGGTCATGATACAACATTACCTTCATCCCCATATAGTGTTTCTCCTATGTTCTTAATATCATTTATAACATAACTATACTCTTAACATACAAAGAATCATGATTCATATTAAGCTACTACTAAAAAATGTCACTATTCTCATATTTGTAACCCATTTTCTATTTCCTTCTATAATCCAAGTCTTTCAACCTCTCAATACTCTAAATAACATGAATTGATCATAAAACGTACCCTTGATAGTGTAGGAATGGGTTTTGTATAGCAATACTCCACTTGAAGAAAAACCCTAGCTTCAATCTAAGATATTTCTTGACTTCAAGCAACCCTCAATAGCTTCCTTACACTTGATTTCATTGGTTTGATGAAGTTGATTCTTGTTCAGTTTTAAATTCTTGTAAATTAAGTGTGTGGAATATTCTAGAGGGTTAGAGAGAAGTGGAGAAGTGAGGGAAATTAAAATAATAACATGGGGTCTTATATTTATATTTGGAAAATCTGACCCGTCGAGAAACTATACGAACACTTATACGGTCCGTATAAGTGAGCATGAAATCACCCCATCAACATCTCGCTTCTGTGACCATTATACGGCACATTATATGGTCCGTATAATTTTATACGGTCTGTATAAGTGACCGTATAATTCCATCAGTGAGGGACCTTCACTGTGACGATTCTGCGGACCATTATACGGACCGTATAATTGGTCGTATAATCTATCTCTTCTCCAATTTTTGTTCTCGTCACTTCGTTTGATCTCCAATCCTTATGGAACCTTCTTGATATTTCTTTAGCACCTTGTTAACAATCTAAGGGACATTATAACTCTTCTCCAAAACATTATTAAGCCATCATTAATTCGATACTCGTAGATCCTGCCCGACACACAACATATGCCTTACTTTCCTTAACAACTTTCGTCTCCTACCTCAAATGTCTTTGAAATCTCATTTAGAATCATCAAATGTTATTTATTACTTATTAAAACATCGTATACATCGTGCCCCTCGTTGCTCTTCCACATTAGGTGGGGTGGAGGAAGCATTACATATGGCCTCATTATGTGATTCGCCTCCTTCTATATCCGTTGGCGACTCTCTTACTACTGGCCTGTTCGTCGTAGCCTTGCCCTTCTGGGCAGCTGTAGCTTTTCCCTTTGGCGGCATTATGAAATCACAACATACTATTAGGGAGGGAAAATTCTTATACACGGCTCTATCACACGATCTTATGAAAAGAAAGATGGTCATTTTTCCTAGATGCCCTGTAGCCTCTTGTTTATTAGCATGGCGCGCAACACACCATAAACAAGACTCTACTAGACACGGCTCATAGACACTTCCTAGGATTGAACTGCTCTGATACCACTTTTGTCATGACCCGACCAGGGGCCGCGACGAGTACCTGGGGCCAACCACCGAGCACTTCTCATTCTACTGCTTATCTCACTCTCATCTAATGCACTTGTCAATATCATACTCAAGTTACACTAACATCATCTTTCATTCGAAAATATAAATACTTTTATACGGACAAGCCTTTTGGTCATTGAAATAACGTATATATATATACACATACATAATGACGATCTCGTGAGACCATATAACCCACACTTAGTATCTACGAGCCTCTACTAGAGTACTAGACATATGGACGGGACAGGACCCCGCCGTGCCCAAAACATACATGTACACAAAAGGGATTACCATAACCACCTCCGGAACAATGGAGTGCCCTCAACAGCTAACAGCTCCTACGAGTCTGGAGCAGGATCACCTCCCTGTCTACCTGTGGGCATGAACACAGCATCCAAAGAAAACGAACGTCAGTACGAACATTGTATTGAGTATGAGAGGCATAAACAATAATATCACATGAAAGAAGTAAAGGAAACATCAACAAGGGACATCTGCATCTGACTGTCAAATAAAAAAAAGTGATGCATGCTGGCTTAATCATAATCATAATCATCATCATATCATGTATGCATAAATGTATGTAAACTGCCCGTCCATATCGGATCGGTGTGATAATCATTAGCCTGCGTCCAGGCCTCTCGCGTCTGGGGTATCATCTCCTGCCCCCCACTAGTGGTGTCTGCCCATGCCATTTGTCCATGGTGTATAGCTGCCCGCCTTAGCGGTGACTGCCCGGCCAAGTAGGCGCGGTCTGATATCATCAGTATAATCTACTCATCATAATGCATGCATAAAGGCGTGATCCCCGATTCCATATGGAACACTCATTAACATCCTGCCTTACCTTGAAGGGAATAGTGTATGAGGTGAGGGTAAGCAATAATGACATCATACCATGATTATTTAAAACTCCTATACTCTAACTCATTACCTTGTGTAGCAAATTAGGGATATCAGCTCGTACCTTTTCGGAACTATCGAGATTCATGAAGAAGAAAGAAGGTCATATTAAAGGATTCATGCCATAGAAGGAAAGGACTAGCCTCACATAACTTTGTCGTTTAACTATCGCTTGCTTGTTCTCCTTCGATATCACGTTTCTACCTTCAAGAGAGAATTCGCACTAACGTTAGTTAATCGTCTATATGAACAGTTTACTATTTCTAGGAAAAATTGGGCAGCACTTCCTTTGATTATACTACTTTTCCACATTATATATCAACTCCCAATGTTAATAACAACATCCGCAATATAACAACAACAATCATCACTTCTCTACATTTACCACAATTCACCATTTCTCTTAGATTTCTCCACAATTATGATTATAACTCGTTATCGCGTTTTCTCATAAATAATACTTATTTCATGGTCTAAATGTCACTTGTAACTTATTCACAATCACAGCCTACCCACATTCATAATTCACACCAGTCACTATTCACACATTCATGACCCAATTTCTATGTCTTTCCACAATTCAAGTGTTTCAACTTTCAACCACTTAAACCCTATAAAAGGGTCATAAAACTCACCTTAGATGATGGATGAACAACCTTTGAGTGGAACTTCTTTTCTTCCACCAAAACCCTAACTCACTCTTCTTGAGTTTCCTTGGCTTAGATGAACTTTTAATGGGTTTCACAAACTTGATTTCATGTATTTGGTGTAGTTGGCCATGGATTTCCTTTGATTTCTTGTTGATGAATGGTGGAGAAGGTTCTAGAGAGTTTTTAGAGAGAAGAGAGTGGAGGATGAAATGAAATTAAAATGGAGGAGGGGTCTTATATTAATTCATGAAATCAGTCCCGTCCGAGATGTATGGTGCGATCGACAGAGCGTCGATTGGATCGACGGGGCGTTGATCTGACCGTCGATATCGTCAAATTTCCAGTGAACAATCTGTCTTTTCTCCTCATTCGACGGTGAGAAGGACGGTCCGTCGAACTAATCGACGGAGCGTCGACCTGTTCGTTGAGTGGTCTTCGTTCCAGCTCAGTTTTATTGCGCCATCGATGGGGCTTCGACTTGTTCGACGGTACAAGGGACATCCATCGAACCCCCCTTTCACAGGACTGCGGTGAAGTTTCATTTAACGGACTTTTCTCCCTTGCCTTTAACTTCTCTGAAAATTTACGTTGGTCCCTTCATCACTTAGCAACCCGAAGTTCCGAGGTGTAACAAAATACTAGAGACTTGTGTCAGAAAATGATTGGGACAAAGTTTACCATTAGTCACCAAGGTAATCATTAGCTTTTACTCCCTGAAACCAATATAAGCCCTTCTCCTTCCTCATTTCTTCATTCTGTATGTCTAAACCTTTTACTTTCTGCAACTTTCGTCTTATTCATTTTATATTCTTCAAACATCGTGCTTCTGTCATTTCTTCTCCTTACATCTTCTACTAGTATCGAGTGTGAATCATGGAGAGATCGAGGACTATTTCTCCAGTTGAAGATTTATTGTTTGTTCCTAGGGGCACCACCTCTGCCACCTTGGTTCTGATGACCTCTACCACCATCAAGGAGTCCCATGTTGAAGAGGCTCCCTAATTGGACGAAAGGAGAGACCAAAAAAGGATGAGCAGCAAGACTAGATGATGATAGATATTGTTCCTCATAAGTGGAACTTCAGCTTGGCCTATACTCCTCATTCATAGATAGAAAATGTTATCAAGATAGAGGGTGTAATATCCCAACGGGTAGTTACTAATATGCCTAAAAACATATTGTTTGTACAAAAGGATTTCCACTGGGATAATACGACGAGGTTTTATGCTTGGAAGAGAATGAGAGGATTACCATCCACTGAACTAGCTACTTCTTCGTGTACATCCCTTTATCTTGGGATTTGTGCTAGTAATTGATGAAGTGATCATCGACTTCTGTCGGTGGTATGAAGTATGTATAGTGGAGGTGGATGCGATTGTTTGGAGAGTAGTCGGTTGCCTTCAGTAGATTGTCAAATCACCGATGTGCCTTTTACTCGCGACCACCTAATCAGTATCTATGTCCCTTATACTTATCGAGGTGCCATCTTTTCTTTCTTTGGTCATGATTGAAGAGTCATTCTTACCACCATCGATAATGACTGCCATCGAGGTTGTCAAGATAGTTCATCATTGTAGCGACAACTAACATCATTTATCTGGACAACAAGCCTTTTTATAGATCTGGAACGAAGCCTGTAAGTATCCGCCTTTGTACTCAACAAGTATCTCATTCCCTTTTTTCAATTCTGACTTCTTTTACACTCTCAACCTCAATTATTTAGTTGCCTCATATTGTAAAAGAATCATCATTTTTCAGCAACTATGAAAGAAGGAAAAGTGCAAAATAATAAATCAACACAAGTATTTTTACGTGAAAAACTCCATAATCAAGGGAGGAAAAACCTACAACCTGTCTCCAAAAGGATTTCCCCAACTCACCATTATAACTTGAGCAACTTCTAAGGTTACAACTGTTATATCCCGTATTTTATACGCTGAGTTTCACCATAAGATAACCGACGTGAAGTTAGGAAGTGAGGTTGTTTCCAGGGTTATAAGAGATTCTACATGATTATTCCACGTATGCGGGAGTTTAAGTTATGTACAACAAGTATTGCGAAGATTAGAGGCGGAATGAACCAGAAAAACTGAGTATGACAGCTGGGCAACTTGACGGTTGCAAGTTGACGGACCGTTAACTGGTCGACGGATCGTCAATATGCACCGTCAAACAGCTCTTTGATAATCAGGGGTTACCGCCATTCGACGGTTGTGAGTCGATGAACCGTCGACTGGTCGACGGATCATCAACCTTGCCGTCGACTTGCAAGCGGTGGACATTTTCTCTCTCCTATAAATTAAAAGGGCCATGGCTTGGATGTTTTTTCCACCAAAAATCAAAACACTCTAGACACTTAACGGTCTCTCTACCCTCTCTAGATATCCTTACAAATCCTAAGCTAAATCAATTGAGAATCAAGCTTTAAAAACCGTAAGCTAGCTCATAGATGGTGATGGTCTTTGCCTTTAGTTAAAGTTGTGACAATTTTGGTTGCAAACAATGTTGGATGAGTTATGGTTCTTTAAGATTAAGGTATGTTCTCTCTTTATTTCTTATATTGAGTTGATTTGGAGATTAGTAAAATTCATTAAGGTGAAGGATATTGTGGTAGGAAAAGTTATGAGACATTGTGTTGTAGTTGTTGACTATGAATGGAATTTGGAAGGAAGCTTTGGATTGTTTTAGGTGTAAATTGTATATAATTTCTTAAATATGGAATTGTTGACATTGTTGTTCATATTGTGGATGTTGTTATTATTGTTTGGGAGTTGTTTTGGAATTTGGTGGAAGTCGATAAAATAGGGGAAGTGCTGCCCAAATTTCGATGGCCCATTAGTTACTCTAGTTTGAACTTATGAGTATTTTCAAGACTTAACCGTAGTATGAATCCTCTTGAATTTAGATTTGCGAGCTTGGGAGGAGAACGTTAAGTAGTTAAGGAGACGTAAAGGTATATTAAGTCTAGCCCTTTCTTTCTTAAGGCATGATACCTTTGTTGTGAACCTACACACTTATTCCTAAAAATGCTAGAAGCTCATGATTCTCAAGGTTCTTATGATATTATTGATAAATGTTTTTCACAATGATGATGAATTCATTTCTAGAGATACCAAAGCTTATAGTTCTTGATGTTCATATGATATTATTGAGCTTGTTCCATGATTATAGATTTTATTCATTGTTGTTGGTCTCACCTTATGGTAGTTGTTCTTTCAAGGTGAGATATAGCGGTGATGATGATTCCATAATAGAAATCGAAGGTTTACCGACCTTACGTCAATCCGATAGATATATAGCTTTTATTGGGCTCTCATGCATGCTTTATATATATATATATGTATTTTCTCACACCGAACAGCGCTATAGTCGGCCGAGTACGACACGTAGATGTGCACACCACTGCAGTGGGTACGTTATGATGTTACCCCGGACGCGGGATGATATGATCTATGGATCGGGCTGCACGTTCCGTAGCACTAACATTTATGGATCGGGCAGCACGTTCTGCAGCACTAACACTTATATTATATATGTATGAAAATGTTTTTTTAAAAGCTAAGCATGCATGATATCTGCCTTAAAAGCCAATTAGACGTATAGGTTATTTCTCCTATCTCATGTTCCTTCAATATTTTCATTATGTTGTTATTCTTGCCCTACATACTCAGTACATTATTCGTATTGACGTCCTTTTGTTTGTGGATGTTGCGTTCATGCCCGTAAGTAGACAGAGAAACGGACCAGACCCCTAGGCTGCTTCATCAGCGACTATACAGGAGTGCTCTATTTGTTCTGGAGCTACAATTTAGCTGGTACTATTCTTTTTTTGTGTATATATATATATGGGAATGGCGGGGTCCTGTCCCGTCATTATGATGTTTTGTACTCCTTGTAGAGGTTCGTAGATAGATGTATATAGTTAGATGTTCTATAACTTCATTAGGTCATATTCTTGTATATCATTTTTGGCAGCCTTGCCGGCTTGCATTTATGGGCATAGTTGATGACGATTATATATATATATGCTTTTATCTTTTGGACTCGTGCCCTTACAATTTCTGGTAATTATGAGTTGGTCTGTGGTCCACCTAGATATGATTATGAGAAGTATGCTAAGAGGCCCTCAGCAGGTTAGCTTAGGCTACCCGTCATGCCCCGGTTAAGTCGTGACAACAACACTTTATACACCTAAGAAAATGACTAAAACAACCCCTACCCTAACCTTAATTGTAATTCCCCGTTTAGTCGTTTAGGCCTTTTACCCCTGTCGACCCCTAGCTTCTTTAGAGTGTTTTTGACTAGCGAGGATAGGTGGAACAATTTCTGAAATATTCGGGTGAGTCCTGGTTGGTTTTGAAGGTTTTAGAAAGTTCTAAGTTGAATAAGTGGAAATTTTGAGGGCGCGAATGAGGTCGTAGCGTCATTTATACTTGGTTTTCATGTTTGTATGATGTCCTGGAGGTCTCAGATGAGTTACGGGTTGGTGTTGGTAAAAACTATACTTTTCTAGTTTTCAGGTGTGCCACATATGCTGTTATGGGACTGCACCTACGGGCCCACCTCTACGGGGCTTGGTCCGCAAGTGCAAGAAGCACGGGGTTCAGGATGGCCACATCCATGGAAATTCCCTCCGCCCCTGCGACTTCGGCCATCTAAGTGGCGTTCGCCGCTGCAGACATTCCTCCGCAGGTGCGATTCTGCATCTCCGAGGTATGGTCCGCAGATGCGAAACAGCTGTGTCATAATTCCCTTTTAATTCCTTTTTTCCCAATTTGAACCTCATTTCCCCTAAATCATTTCTAGACCTAAATTGTCACACCCCGCCGGGTGGCGTGACAGGGCACCCAACCTCACCGCCAGAATGCCGGCTGAGCTAACCTGAACTAGATAACATAATCATAATGGACTTGGAATAACTTAGCATAAAGCCTTAGCGGCACCTGCATTCAACAAAACCCAAATCGAATAGAAGACAACATCACCTACATATACATATAATCACAGTACGCGTGCCGACAAGGCCGCCACTAAACAATATCATAAGTTAGTAGGCCCATTTAATAGAACATGATTCTCACGACCAACACCAACACACTACACAGGGTCTACGAGCCTCTAAGAGTAGAAAAAATTATCCTCATAAACGGTCGGGACTACACGTCCACCGAAGTATCCAAATAATATACAGTAACCATGCAGTCATAATCATATACCAAAATAGGCAAGTCCGGATGAATGGTACTTGCAGACCCGTCGACGATGCTCCTATCACGGTGCATCTTCAGTAAACCTGTCCTGACCTGCAGCACGAGATACAGGTCCGAAAATGGAACAGTCAGTACGGAAAATATATATTAAGTATGTAAGGCAGGATGAAATACGCTAATAAAACAAGACATAACCATAAGATAAGAAAAATGAAGGACATAATCTAAAAGCAGCTAATATCCAATGCATGATAAAATCATTTTTCATATGCAATATAGTGTATATATATATATATACAACGTACCCGGCCCTTGTGGGACGTAGTGAGATTCGTACCCGGCCCTTTCGGGACTCGATAAATAAGCATCATCATCATTATATCCTCCTGCATTCGGGGCATCCCGCGTCCGAGAAAACTTCATATCATTATCATCATCCTAATGTAGCCGGCCCTTTTCGGGACTCGGTAAACATACCCAACTGATCAGTGATTGCATATCTACGTGTCGTACTCAGTCGACTATGGCGCGGCTCGATAAGTAAAATAGTGCAAATAGAGTGTATATATATAAATGCATGCAGAGTTCAAGAAATAGACATGGGCCTTTCGGAGTGACGCAAGGTCGTGACCTCCGAATTAGTTATGGAGTGTATATCGAGGCCAAAAGGACAATCATTAATAGTTATCATATCAATAAACAAGCTTAAGGATTATACGTGACATTTTGTGGAATTTAACAAGGGTCAAGGAATGCGCACTAACGGATTTTAGTCATAATCAATAACCTCTTTTAGAGAAAATCATATAAAATATACTTTTCCAGAAGGGTTTTCTTACTTGTTGGGTCCGTTCTCCCAGAACTCCGATATCATTCCACGGGGCTGAAGCTATATTGGACTTGAGCGTGTTTGTATACACCAACACTTCTTCTGAAGGCTTCCTCAGCCGATTATCTCATGAATCTAGATCCTCCATTCATTACTCCTCACATCCTACATCTTTTTATCAAGCTACTACCTTCGGACCAGCTATAACCACCGAGTCTTCTTCATTGTCTAGTATGGATGGCCTCAAGTACCTTCGGTTGTCCTGAACAAACCTTTCTTTCTCTGTCCGCATAAACACCTCCTTTGTCACTTTTGTACTTCCTGATTTGCTTGGATCTGCCGTGCACATGGCATGTTATGTGGTTTATACATGTACATCCATAAACCCTTGAAAGTATGGGGTCCTCTCTTATTACGGTTCATCGTACTATGGCATACTGCTGATAGTGTCTGTATTTACTTCACCTGTCCCCAAACAGATGTTCTTATCTTCATTGCCACCCAAGTTATCTTTCCGAGCAAGACCTTTACAGCTCGGTGCTTTGTCTTCCACGTAGTAACTCTTGTTTTCCTTTTTGTTGATTAACTACGGGGTACCGCTGTATACTTGAACATGACGTCCTTGTTATCTTCATCTTCTGAACTTGTATTTAGTTTTCGCTAATTCCTCTGTCTATCTTGTCGGTAATCTACCTCCAAGAGTTCCTTTCTTCCTTGTCTGCACCCTTACGCATAGATGGAAAAGGCTGATGATCAATGAACTTACTCGGTTATCCTCAGAGTCTTCCCCAGCCTTCCTTTTTCGTTATTTTTACCTTTTAATTCTTCATTACTGCCTGTTGTCATTGAGTTAGTGTGGTATGGGGTACTCTTTCCTTGGTTCATTTGCCTTCTGGCTGCTTTCGGAGTCCTCATGACTATCCTTTTTTCTTGCAATAGTGTTCCCAACTTTCATACCTTTACATCAATCTTGCGTCTTTACTCAAAAATTTTCTTCCCTCGTCTTTTATCTAATATCTGCCCTCGGGCGTGCCGACAATGCTTGGCCTGCTCTTGGTGACAGAGTTACGATATGCTCCTTGGATCTGGCTAATACTTCAGAAATTTTGTTTCTGGTTCTTCCAGTCCGTTGGCTGCTGATGGCATCTACTTACTGTCATTCTCGTCTTAGGCCCTTTTCGCATTAATCGTCCTTCATGTGACACCTTCTTAATGGCCGTAGGTTTTACACTTACCCCATTCCTTGCGGTTATGGACTTCGACTTAGTAGCTGTCGTATTCTGATGTCTCAATCTTTGGTTATTTTGTCATTGCCCGCCTCCCCTCATGTGATCATTGGTCCTTACCATACTATTCCTCGACTGAGCTCAATTCTTAGGCGATGGTGTTACTTGGGATTCGGGGGGTGAATTCCATTACTGTCCTAATCGTCCTACTGTCACTGCTCTTGACAGTGATTAGTCATACTCCCTTTGTCTTATACCGTACTCATCCTTGCTTGTCTTGGAATTCGGTGATCCGTACAGTAGCTTATACCTGCGTCCATGGTCGTTTACCGGATCACATTGCAGTCGCATCATACCTGTCTCCAGTATATTCTGCTTATGATGTTTCCGGATTGCGTCTCTACCTCTTAGTTACGGGAGATACCTCTCCACCTTTTGACTATGTCTAGGTCCTTTCCCGATATCTGTTTTACTTTCCTTATCCATATTGCATCTCTTCCGGGTGGTTACCTTACCTTTATATTCTTCCTTTCCTATTCCTTTCTCCCCCCTATAGGGGTGTCCTTACCTTTCTTTACTAATCCATAATTGAATTCCACCAGCTAACCAAAACTACCTATGTGGCTTACCCTCGCATAGGTCACTCATTACCTGCTGCACTTAGCTTGTCCCTTTCTCCGGTGGCGACTGACCGACATACCACTAATCTAGTCCCAGTCGATAAGTGGGATACCTTGCAGCAAACAAAGGTATTACCTGAGCTGACACATTGTTTTAAATCCCTTCCAATCTCATCGAACTATGCTGACCCTCTCTTTCAACCTATACCTTATTCGTGTTCTGAGAATGGGTCCTTTACTTTCATCTCCTTCTCGAATCTTCTTTAGCAAAGAATAGAACTCGAGGAATGCCGAAGCCTTTGTCACATGTTTGAGTCCTTTGTTCTTTCCTGATTGATTGTTTGGGGCTCTCAACCTTGTTTCGGAGTAGAAGTTAGATTCGATTCGCGTGTTACTTACTTGCCCTTGGCAATATTCGTATCCCTTACCGCGGCTGAAATATGTTGAGTCAGTTCAAAAGATTCTGTAAAAAAACCAATAAGTCTTGAGTCACGCTCCCATTCGAATTACTACCCATAATATAGTCCTTAATAAATATTTTCCAAGAATGTCATGGAATGCTTCCTTACACTTTGCCTCTCTGCTACCAACGTCGTATAACCCCGTATGTCTGGAATAGCTTGAGCGGTTCTCTTGACCAACTTCGACCTTTAATTCTTTTGTCCCTAGTTTTCCCCCTGAAACGATTAGGGTCTTGTCCTTAGAATTACCATCGTGTTTTCCTGGTGTGGCCTGCTTAGATTTCTCCTCATTTTGACCTTAATTCTTGGGTTGGCGGTCTCTAATACACTTGTTATAGTCAGATCTATGGTTGAGTGCCCCTCGGTTTAAAATGTCATACCTTGTTGTTGATCAATGATTGATTCCCTTCGCGATAATCTTGGTCTTGTCCCGCTATTTCCAAGATGCTTTTTTGAAGGCTGGCGCTTTCTTCGAGCACGGTTGACCCGGAAGTCCTTCTACTTTGCTTTCTGATATCAACTCTCTCAACTCAATCGTTTCTTCGCTGTCTTACTCTCCTGCTCTGGGTTTTAGAGTATTCCATTGTCCGGTTATTCGCGTCTACACTCTTGTTTCCATCTAGTCTTCCATACACTTCGCTCCTTTCTCCAGATTGTGGAACTCCGTCCCTCTTCATGTTGGTCAATTCCCAGAATTCTCTGAGACGAGTCTAAGGTTGTTAATATCCTAATGTCCTTGCACTTCATTCGTATACATTACTTGGGAGTTTACTAAGACGAATGCATGCTTGCACATGATCTTTGCTTTACTTAACGCTGTCTACACTCAACACGCCTTATTGATATGAATTTGTCGTCTGTCTCCTCGGGTCTTCCAACAGTGCTTACTAATATTTCCTTACTGCCTAGCAGAGTTGCAAATCCCAAAATCCCGAGGTCACTTTCCTAATAGGGTGAATCTTCTTGCATTTGTCTTCTTAAGGCGTTAATCCATATTTTCGTCACTCCCGTAGCCAGTGCTTTTCCTTTGAGTCAGATGTCGTGGTCGCCTCGTGACTTCTAGTGTTTCCCTCGTACTATACTTAATCCTACATATGCTTCCTTATTGCGGTTACACTTTCCAACCTGCTCAACCCTTCATTATTCGGGATTCCTTGTCCTAGACGCATTTCGGTCCATTCCGCTTTTACCTCTCTATAGTTTCTTTTATGCTCATTTATCCTTGATTCTTATTTGGCTTATCTAATAGCTTCTTCATCTCACAGTATCTCCTATTCTTGCTCAATATACCCTCCGTGTCCTAGCTCCCAGTTGTCTTCATTAATCTTTGCCTACACAGGTCGTCCTGACTTTCCATTTAGTTGTTGTCCTGAGGTAGTTTCGTGTCGCATCTTCCCACCGTCCGCCTTACTTGTTTCAACTAGCGATTCATTTTGCTGATTTATCGGCCTGAAGATGAATACTACATGTCCTTTGTGTCAAGTTAAGTCCTTTTTCCCATTTGTCTGTTAACTTGGGGTCTGATTAGACCTATGGACAATTCTCTGATCATATGTGTCACACCCTAATTCCGCTAGGGTGTGATGGGCACCCGACCCTTACCTAGGGCCGAGCGAACCCTCAGACTCTTGCTGCACATAAAATCACATCAGACTTTTCAAATCAAATGAGATGAAATAAATCGTGATTTTTTTTTTCAGAAATATTCTTTCACGTAGCTTCCAAGCAGAACAAATCTATAATCATACAAAGTTCAGTACATAACATCGACCGACATATCGGCTGACGGAGCCGCTTACAGACTGACAACCAATACCCACGACACTGTCTGCAAAGTCTCTAACGTAATCTAGAAAGCATAACATACCAACTCTGACTCGGCAGCACTCCAGGAACAAATGGAGCTTGCCATCTGCACTGGAACATCTTCTATACTGTCTTCAACTCACCTGGGAGTACCTGCGCGGCATGAAACGCAGCCCCCGAAGAAGAGGGGGTCAGTACGGAATATTTAGAGAAAAGGACCAAAATCATCCATAATGTTTGGGTTTGGATCAAAATCATACATATTCTTTCACATGGAGCACTAATAGTACATTATGTTTGCATAAGTGGTGCACTTTTAGTCAAACTCCCAAATAAATTTAACGGAAAAGAACAAAAATGCCCCTGAACTTTTAGAAAAGGTATAAAAATACCCTTTATTCATCTATTTTGCTAAAACTACCCCTCAATTCAAATTTTTGGCTCATTTATTCCCCTTGACTAACGGACAACACTAATTTTTTTTTAAAATAAATAAATTGCACATGACATTTTATTACTGAAAAATTGATTTATTCTTTTACAAAGAAATCTGAAACCTTGGAATTTTTTTAAATTTGATTTTTTTTTAAATTTGGAAAACTTTTTTTTAACGAGTAAAACCTTGACTAACGGACAACACTAATTTTTTTTCTTTTCAAAATGTGAAAAATTGGATTTTTATAAAAACCTGAAAAAATTAATTTTTTTATGGAAAAACTATGTTTAAAAAAAACCAGAAAACTATCTTTTTTTAAAATCTAGAAGAAAATTATGGAGTATTAGTTTTGCACATTTTACTTAAAAAAACAATCAGTTTTTCAGATTTAAAAATTGAATTTTCTAAAAAAGAAAATGGGGTTTCCACCCATTAAAAAAAGTTTTCCAAACTTAAAAAAATTCCACATGTTTTAATGAAAATCCAATTCTGTTATATATATATATATATATATATATATATATATATATATATAAAAGGCTTACTACATTTGTTTTTTAAAGAAACGGATGTTGAAAAATTATTTTTTCTTATTCTACAAATAACGATTTTTCAGATTTCTTTGTAAAAGAATAAATCAATTTTTCAGTAATAAAATGTCATGTGCAATTTATTTATTTTAAAAAAAAAATTAGTGTTGTCCGTTAGTCAAGGGGAATAAATGAGCCAAAAATTTGATTGAGGGGTAGTTTTAGCAAAATAGATGAATAAAGGGTATTTTTATACCTTTTCTAAAAGTTCACGGGCATTTTTGTTCTTTTCTGTTAAATATATTTGGGAGTTTGACTAAAGGTGCACCACTTATGCAAACATAATGTACTATTAGTGCTCCATGTGAAAGAATATGCATGATTTTGATCCAAACCCAAACATTATGGATGATTTTGGTCCAGCACTCCAGGAACAAATGGAGCTTGCCATCTGCACTGGAACATCTTCTATACTGTCTTCAACTCACCTGGGAGTACCTGCGCGGCATGAAACGCAGCCCCCGAAGAAGAGGGGGTCAGTACGGAATATTTACTGAGTATGTAAAGCATGAAGCGCAGAAAACGAAGTCATAACCGAAGTAAAATGTACAGAAGGTGAGCACAATAACCATAATACCAAAGTGTTGCATCTGACGTACAAATCATACATAAGGGGTTCCGGAAGACAAATACGGCAATCAAAATGCCAAAATGCTTTGCTTTCTTTTTAAAAAAAACATTTCTGTTTCATACACACAGAAGATCGAACACACAATTACCGCGGCCGAAAGTCCAGCGGTCACTATCACACATACCGCGGCCAAGTATCCAGTGGTTAACATCCCAAATGCGACATACAGCGGTCCAGCGGTCAATGTCGCACACACCGCGGTCAAGAATCCAGCGGTCAACATCACAAATGCGGCATACCGCGGTCAAGAATCCAGCGGTCAATGTCGCACACACCGCGGTCAGGGGTCCAGCAGTCAATATCCCATAGTACGCACAATAATATAAATGCCAAAATCATATATCAGAAAAATACAGAAGGTAAGTAGCTTATCCAGAATACTCGGATCAGAAGACTCATATCCAGATATTCATAGCCGAATACTTATATCGGAATACTTATATCGGAATACCCGTATCAGAACACTCATACCGGACACTCGTACCAGTACACCTAACTCAGAATACCTATATCAGAATATTCGTATCGGGTTATTTATATATTTTGGGTGCTTATATCAAAATACTTTTATCAGAATATTTACATCGGAATGCTTATATCAAAATATTCGAATCAGACCGTTCGTATCGGAGTGTTTATATCAGGATAGTCGAGTCAGAATACTTATATCTGAGTTACTAGATACTTATAGCAAACTCGGAACATTAGCCAAAGTTTCTCTTAATTATCATACAGAAATAGGGCAAATAAAACAATACAAATAGGTCTCGGGGTTGTGGGCCCACCTTGGGTCAAGTCGAGGTGACATACGTAAAACTATAAACATTTGGTCTTATACGGTCATCTACGAAAGTTTCAGGCTAATCCAGTTCCGTTGGTGGAAGTTGCGTATGTTCAAACTACCTTTTCACTAGACATAATTTAATCAATTCAATTATACTGAATGAAAAAGGGTTAAATATAAGCTCGGATTTCGAAGAGTAGAGTCATCCCCGAGGCTCGAGTCATAGCCTATCACATCTAGGACATGCCAAGAGAAAGAGGGGGTAAGCCTTACATACCTTAGCTGCGCCTTACGCTCGCTCAATTTCAATTCCTGTTTCGCCCAAAATCTACAAATGATCATGTTTACCAATTGTCAATAGTAAGACTTTTAACATTCAAATCTTTAACTCATCACTTGTCTACAAAAATTTGGGCAGCATCTCCCCTATACATATAACATCCCCGAGATTTAACTCGGCTCCAACATCAATAACCAAACCAACAACAATACCAACAACAATAACAATCACCACAAAACACAACATAGCATAACTAGTCCTCTTTCCAACATAGTACAATAACATTCATTTCCAACGTCATATTTCCAAACCAACCTCAATGTTTTCACATTCATTACTAATCAAGATCATTACAATACGATTCGGAAGCATTTCATATCATTTCTACAAGCTATTCACACGATATACAAAATATACAAACTTTCCACCAAAACCATAATCCATACGAAACTTCTAATCTTCAACATACATATTCATAACACATTTCCATCTTCCAATTTCATCAACAATAATCATAATTTGCACCTCAACAATTTCATTTTCATCATTACATAAATCTTCCATAAAAACACAAAATTCCCCATAACAACTTACCAACCAATCTTTCATGAATTCTTTTCCTTTCTACATTCCACAACACAACAACAATCAAAATACTAAATAAAATTAGCTCATCATGCCCCACCAAAACAGCCCCCTATACGGCTACCACATCAACACCGACAAACGAATTTATATCGCTATTTCTTCCGTCCTAATCCGTTAAATCTTTAAATAAACTTGTTAACAATGAAAAGGAACCTTCATATTACCTTAAGTAGGTAGCCACCACGTTATCACCCTCCTCCTTGGTTGATATTTAGCTCAAATTGAAGACAACGCGACGTACAACACTTTTGTCTTCATGGGCTTCGGAATTAGGGGCTCGGATTTTGGTCAAAAATTGATTTTTCTCTCTAGGATATTTTCTCCCTTTTCCTACAGAAATTTCTGGATGTTTAGGTGTGAAAAATGAGGGGGGAAACACCGAAATGTTACTTAAATAAGATGGGTCATGGGCCTAACCCGGTTGGGCCCGAGTTGGGCCTAGCCCACTGACCTTTCGACCTTAAAACGTCCATATCTCCTTGTACCGACGTCACCTGGGAACCCACGACCTATGGTTGGAAAGCTACTTCAATTATCTACAACTTATATTGCTTGGTATGTTTCCAAATTCCGAACTTATAATACCGTTTTGGCTCCTCGAAGTCAGGTTACCCGAAAACGTTTTCTTAAAAATATTCGTTTGGAGGGCTTCCACTTTGATTTGGCCCAAGGGTCCTTCTTGAGTTGTGTTTAACTCCACGTATGTGATTCATATGAATTTTCAGATGTTCCAAAAAAAATCTCGATGTGTGGGACCCACCTTAGCAAATAATCCGACGTTCAAAAATACGGGATATAACAATATGTCATTAAGAAGAGGGTGCAATAGGGAAACTAGCGACTAAGGCCCAAGACTTATTCACTTAATACCCGACATCACAGTTCTCGTCATACCGACCTTAATCCCCTTTTTCAGGAACCAATTCCTTCGAAAAAAAATATTCTTTCATAAGCCATACTATAGATAATCAAACTAACTTGTCCACACATACAACACACATGATATCAATAGGGTGCTAATATACCTGTCAGCCGCCTACGCGTGTCCTGCACACGGGAGCTCTGGTCAGATACCTCTCGAAGTAGAGCTCTCCTAGCCTCTTCTTCTTCTCTCTCCCCTTTTATCGATCTATCCTCTTCCTCCTCCTCCAGAACATATCTCATCACATACACTGGGGACCCAAGGTTCACAGATGCCCAAGACTAACGGCTATCGGGCTCAGTAATACTCACAGCTGTGGCCTGCCTCACATAATACTGAACCATAAGGGAAGCCGGACGTGGCGATCCCTTGAATAGCTCTACCAGCCCCCATCCTCCCGAGTACTCCTCCTGCTCATCCGGCGTCTCCTCGGGCTTTATCGGGATCTCATAGGAACCCTCAGATGGGTCCTCCTCTAACGGTGACAGATGCTCTGAAGGATCTGGCTCTGGAATGGTCTCAGAAGGGTCAGACTCTATGGATGTCATAGCCTCAGTGGGAGCCTGCTCTGGAATAAACTCGAGGGGGAATGAATCCATAGAAGAGCTAACACTCCGTCTCCCCTCATCTGCAGCTCTCTGATCTGCAGGGGCAGGTGGTGCTAGTCCTACATCCACCCTCGGGGCAGTCCTTTCACTCCTATTTGCTGAAACCGGACTCTTCGTTGACATAGATACGGTATAAACATGGGTCAGAATCGAAAGTGAACACCCTACGTATGGCTCTAACGCACGATCTAGATCAAGAAGAAAAGGAAACATTCCCAAATGCCCTGTAGGATCCTGTTTATAAGTATGGCACGCTTAATACCGATAAACTGGACTCTAGTAGACACGGCTCATAGACACCCCTAGGACTGACCTGTTCTGATACCACTTTCTCTCACCCTTGCCGGGAGGCGTGACAGGGTACCTAACCATACAGCCGGAATGTCGGCTGAGCTAACCTAAACTAGATAACATAATCATAATGGACTTGGAATAACTTAGCATAAAACCTTAGCGGCACCTGCATTCACCAAAACCCAAACCGAACAGAACACAACATCACCTACATATACACCTAATCACATTACACGTGCTGACGAGGCCGCCACTAAACAAAATCATAAGTCAGTAGGCCCATTTAACAGAACATAATTCTCACGACCAACACTAACACACTACATAGGGTCTACGAGCCTCTAAGAGTAGAAAACGCCATTCTCATAAAAAGTCGGGACTACACGTCCACCGACCTATCCAAAACATATACAGTAACCATGTAGTCATAATCATATACAAAAATAAGAAAGTCCGGATGAATGGCACTTGCTGACCCGCTGACGATGCTACTCTCGTGGCGCGTCTTCATTAAACCTGTCATGACCTGCAGCACGAGATGCAGGTCCCAAAATGGAACAGTCAGTATAGAAAATATGTACTGAGTCTGTAAGGCAGGATGAAATACGGTAATGAAACAAAGACATAACCATAAGATAAGAAAAACGAAGGACATAATCTGAAAGCAGCTAAAATGCAATGCATGATAAAACCATTTTTCATATGCAATATAGTGTGTATATATATATATATATATATATATATATATAGCGTACCCGGCCCTAGCAGGATGCGGTGAGATATCGTATCCGGCCCTTTCGGGACTCGTTAAATAAGCATCATCATCATCATATCCTCCCGCGTTCGGGGAAACTTCATATTATCATCATCATCATAACGTAGCCAGCCCTTTTCGGGACTCGATAAACATACCTAGCTGATCAGTGGTTGCACATCTACTTGTCGTAAATGGTCGACTATAGCGCAGCTCGGTAAGTAAAATAGTGCAAATAGAGTATATATATAAATGCATACACAGTTCAAGAAATAGACATGGGACTTTCGGAGTGACGTAAGGTCGTGACCTCCGAATTAGTTATGGAATGTATATCGAGGCCAAAAGGACAATCATTAATAGTTATGATATCAATAAACAAGCATAAGGATTATACATGACATTTTGTGGAATTTAACAAGGGTCAAGGAATGCGCACTAACGGACTTTTAGTCATAATCAATAAGCTGTTTTAGAGAAAATCGTATAAAATATAATTTTCCACAAAATCGATAAATCTCGTAAAACATGGCTTTTTCTCAAAATCCAGCTTTTTTATAAAAATGTATCCTTTCTTTGTAAAACATCGGACGGTTCGAATGGAGGAGCATGCAAGCTAAATAGATCTAAGAGTTGTGCCAAGGAAATGAGGACAGCTAAACCTTACATACCTGTCTCTGCTGCCTTGCTAATCTCGACTTACTTCTTTATTCCACCACTCGTCCCTTCGTCCCGAAACCTATATCGACAAATACTTCCTTTAGTCAATCTCATAAATTCCGTAGATTCAACTTATCCAACTCCTATAGTCGTGAAGAGTTCAATTTAAGGAAAATTCTGCAGCACTTCTTTTGTTTTTGTTATATCCTAGCATGTGTCAGATAGCCGTAATATTAATAACAACAATAACCATCAACAACAACGACAACAACAATAACAACCAAACCCAGTTCTTAGAATCCAATAAAGGGCTTAACTCGTTATTTCGGTAAAACAAACGGTAACCCGTTTAGCATAATTCAATGTCCAATTCATTCAATTCATCACATACCCAACAACATATATCATGACAAGTGTAACCCCACATCGATTTCAACCCAACAATCAATACCCAAACAGAGAATTCCACCCTTTACCTCAATTTGACCAAATATGCGATGATTAACGAATACAACTTCGAATTAACGAAACCAATGATTATAAAGATAGGATTCTTACCTTCCTAAGCTTGTATGACATCTTTAATTACTTAAAGTTTAGAATTCCACCATCTCTCACTTTGCTCAACATTAATTTCGACACCACAACGTGACTACGAACTTTACGAGCCTCGATTCAATGTTGATCTCACAAACCCGAGCCTAATTTGATGTAGGAACTCCTAAATTTGCTAAGTTTTGGTGTAAGGATATTGGATGAATGTTGTGGGAGGTTCTAGAGTGGTGTGGAGATGAGAAATGGTGAAAAATAAGGTGATTTAGGTGACTTAAAGGGGTATATATAGTAGTCCAAATCGGGTTTTGGGCTGATGGGCCAAAATTAGTGGGCTTTTGAGTGGTTTCTAGAATTTCCGCACAGGTGCGCGGGCTTCTGGCAGTTTGGGCTTCTGTCAGTCCATTTTAAAATGCTCATAACTCCCTACTCCGATGTCGTATTGACGAACGGTTTATTACGTTGGAAACTAGACTCGACAAACTTCATTTAAAGCTCTTGAATAACCTCAAAAATCCTTGTATGCTAAAAGTTACACTCCCATCCAAAGTCCCATTAACTTTCTTTTCTTCTATCCGCTTGATCCCGGAACCTTCCAAAACTTCCCATACATGGTATTTATCATTAATTATAATTGATAAGGGTCATGACCCCTGGTTCCAAGGTTCTCATTGCCGGTTATGACTTACGAGATCATAATTCATCCTTTACTTCATTGTTACGTACTTCTCATGGCTTGTACCTTTCAAGACTTCACGGGATGGTGAAATACATGGGATTCTCACCGATATTCCATTAATATGGTGAAATACATGGGATTCTCATGATCCGAGAGGTCAGGGTGTAACATAAATAGCTCAGTTGAAAGAGATATTTGAAGGATTTCTCTAGGTTTCTCATTGGGGTAAGCTTCCTACCATTTTATGGTTTTACCTTTGATTAATTAGGGTTTCTTATGTTCGGAGCTTTGTCTTGAATGAGTACCTCTATCACTTTTAGATCTAGTTTAGAAGTGGGATTTTCTTGCTACTCATGGATGAGTTTTGAATGACTTACTAGTGTTAAGCTTGATAAAGCTTGGGTAAACAATTTCTTACTCCAATTTCAATTCTAATCGGATTTTCAAACAAATGGATTATGGTTTTGTCTTGAATTGGGGTTTTTTTATTATTAATGAAATTGAAGGTCAATGTGGGGTTAGATTCTCATGAAACTTAGGTTTATGGCTATTTAGGCTTTGGGTATCTGTTATGTCCCGTGTTTTCGTGTAATTGGAAATTGAGAAATAATTTCGACTTGTGTGTTTTAAGGACATAACTTGATTTTAGTAAATATGACTATGTTGGTTATGGAATCATTAATGTCAAGACCTCGGGGAAGGCCGAGGGTAAATTTGGAATTTCGGAAATTAGTTTCGGGAATTACAAAACGGGACTTTTAATGAATTGGGCCAAGAAAAATTTGATAAGAATCTAGGCCCAAAAATTTTGTGGTGGCCGGCCATAGTGAATGGCCCAACCCATTTTTTAATGTCATGTGCTATGCACATGACTCTCCATAGTGGATATATATCAATGATCCTTGTGAATTATCTAGAAAAATATCACACTTCAACTTTGAGCTAAAATAGCTCTCGGCCGAGAACTATTGGAAAGAAAAAAAAAATTATCTTGGCTTTGTTTCTAATCCAAACACCTAGTTTCTTTTGGAATGATTGATGAGTTCGAGGTGCTCTTCGTTGTGGTACAATTAGTTTGACGAAAGGGCGACGTTCGCGGCGAATCGGAATCTTAAGATCAAGGTAAGATTTCTATGTTTTTATGTTGTGAAATGGATATATATATGTTAGTGATTGGATTAGCATGAAGATTGTGGGTTGGGGTTGTGTTTGTGCTTGGCGTGTGTGTGTGAAAAGGGTGTGTTTGGCCGTGTGCCTTAGATGGGAAAACAAGTGTGAATTGATTTCGTTTAAGGTTGTTAGTTGTGTCGTCATGGCCTTTATAACGTAAATGAATGTTTGGAGAATTGATTTGGTGTTAGAAAATGATTTCGGACGTTATCGGAAAGTGTATACCTTTGGTATATTTGTGTATATCATAGTATATTTATGATATTAAGGACTTTAAATATGATTTATGGTTGATGATAATGAATTCGGAATGAAACGACGCAAGTTAGAATGTTCGTCGTAACTTTTGGTGTTTTGAATGAAAATTGGAAAGTAATGAACTTTGAATAAGTTTGTATGTGGTTTGGAACTTGTTGGTGGTGTGTTTGAATAATTTTGAATGAGTGAATGAATGGACTAATGTGGAAATAGATTTGGAATTTTGAAGTTTGAATATAGAATTACCAACTTATGTAATAAGGTGCAATTTTGAAGTTAGTGTGGTTGATTGTGGTTTGTATTGTGTAATGATGTTTGGGATTGTTGTTGTTGTTGTATTTTGAGCCGAGCCAAGTCTCGGGGATGTTAGATTTATAGGGGAAATGCTGCCGAAATTTCGGTAGCCAAGTATAGCCCCAAAGATGAAAATGCTAACTCCCATGAATAGTAACTGGTAAAAGTGACCATTTACAGTTTTCGGACGAAACGGGAATCGCGATTTGACGAGCGTAAGGCGCTAACCAGGTCTGTAAAGCCTACCTATCCTTCTTTTGGCATGTCCTAGTCATACTAGGTTAATATCGGAATCTCGGGGGTAACTCTGCTCTTGGAAATTTAGGTTCAAGTTTGGGTACTATTCATCCAGCGCAATTGAACCCTTTTGTTGCATTTGGTCCAAAGAATGTTCGAATCGTCATAACTTTTGTTGTTGTGTCCGAAACTCTCCGAAACTTTCGTAGATGGCTCTAGGGAGCCTAAAGTCTGTGATTTGCGTCCGCCGCCTCAATTTGACTCGAGGTGGGCCCGCGAGCCCCAAGGCTCCCCTTATTCGGTTTGTTTGGTTCGTTTGCGTCCGCTATGATCAGCGATCGTTTGTTTATGACCCAATGCTGCGTTTGAAACTTCCTATGCCATTAGTGAACGTTTTGTACTTTGAATAATGTGAGGTTTTCGGAACATGACCTATAAACAGGTTTCTCTAAAGATTTGGCAGTTTGGAACTTCGTACCTTTTACCCGCAAATTTTGCTTAATCTGATTCCTACTCCGAGCCTTCTGGCGTCGGTATATACCTATATGTAAACTATATGTTGAGTCCGGTAAATTATTTTTGATATGCATATGGTTTCTGCACTACTCTGTTCGTGCTGTCTACTATGATTTCGTTCGTCGGTACCCGGGTCGACTTTGTGATCGTGCGCGCCATAACATATTCGGGAGTCATGATGTGTTACGGTTTCCGAGGCCTCGCCATAGGGCCGGTTACCGTTTATGGAGTTATGATGTGATATGGCATTTGATATGTTCTGATGATGTGATGTGTGTGTGATATGATGTGTCTGGAGACTGTACGGAGATTTGAAAACTTCTGGAGTTATGATGTGTTGTGGCACCAGCGTCGGGGGGTGACCACGTTCCTAAACCCTATACATGATTTGATTGCATTTGTACGTTCGCCTTCCGCACAGGTTTGCTTTGTTTACGTTGACGGTGTGTTTGTTCTTTCTGACTCCAGCTGTGTTTGTGATTTCTGTACCTTCTACTTTACATACTCAGTACTTCTCCCGTACTGACCCCCGTTTCTTCGGGGGCTGTGTTTCATGCCCGCAGGTACAGAAGCTCGTTTGGGTGGTCCTCCAGTTTAGGCTACTCATTCTGCTGTGTTGGAGAGCTCCCCTTGATTCGGAGCCTACTTTTGGTACATATCTTCTGTTGTATGTGTGTGTTCGGTACATTTGTGGATGTGTGGGTACGGCGGGGCCCTGTCCCGTCATATGTTCATATGTTCTGTTTTGTTTAGAGGCCTGTAGTCAGATTTGTGGGTCGTGGGTCCGGTGTGTTTGTATGTGAGTCTGTTTTGCGATCTTAAGCGGCCCGTACGCTACTATGGCCAAGTCGGCCTCTGAGTTTGTATGTGTGTGTGTGCATTTGGGCGATGTACATTCCGCCCCTTTCTGATGTGTGTGTACATTTGGGCGACGTATATTCCGCCATCTTTCTGATTTTTATTTGGCTAATCTGAACGGGCGACCGCTTAAGATAAGTGTTCGATAAATGTTTGTGTCTGGCGTCTGCTGCTCATTTTCAGTTCGGATAACGCATGCTGAGTTTGATTGAGTTTGAATACGATGATCGGGTTGTGAGTTGGTTTGGGGTGCCTAAGTACGGCACCAGTCGCGGCCCACGGGGTTGGGTCGTGACAGTATCATTTTTCCAACTTGAAATTCTAATTTTGCCCTTGTGGGCTCGGGGTCACCTTTTGAGGTTATTTTTCGAGTCGATTTAGAAATATAGCAACATGGGTATCTTTAGATTCATAAGCTAATGTAGAATAATTGTTTGATAGACTTTGCTCATTCGGAAGTGGTTTGAAAGGAAAGGCTCATGTTGGATAGTCTATGGCACCTATTCGGCACTGAGGTATGTTATGGCTTACTTATAGCTAGACTCCGATTAGCGAAACGTATGTAAATGGTAGTTATTAACGGGGAAAACATGATAGGACTTTGGGCATGGTGGTAGTGATAAACCCATCGGTTTGGTATGAATGTTGTTAAGTGGGCTTGTCGCAATGCTTGTTGATATGATGTAATGTCATATTGAATTGTTGTTCTTGATATGCCGTTATCTCATGTAAAGGGAAGGATTATGTAATGATGACCTGGTTAAGTTCAGCATTCATGATATACATTTATTTTTTCCATGTAGAGATGTTGTTGAAATTTATTCATGCATTTACATATCATCTATCCACGTGCACAAATGGTACAATGCAAACAATGATACTCTGTGTGGGCCCAAGTGGCAATGATCTTTTGTGTTGTTACATTGTATTCACTTGATTATTCATGATTGTTAATTGACATCCTATACATTCCTTGATCATATTCTTGGACGTGCTTCTTGACTGTACTTTATTGCTTAAATGTCTACTTATTGATTTCCTTTCATTTATATGGGTGAACTAATCGTTGTTGTCCTATGATTCCTACGAGTACTTGTGTTGTACTCATACTACTCTTGTTCCACTTATTCTTGAGTGCAGAGTTTGTCACCGATTCCAGTTCTTGACCTCGTGAGTGATCCCGAGACCTCTTTCAAGAGATTCTAGGGTAAACCCTAACATGAAATTAACGTTCTAGGTGATCATTCCCATCAATTATAAGCTAGAAGAATTAACAAATCACTTAAATTCGGATTCCATGCAAGAAATTTGGGTATAAACCCTAACTATAAATCTCACAAATTGGTCACTAATAGTGAAGAAATCATGTTTATATAGCTACTACTCATCAATTCCATACTTAATCAAGCTTAATCCACCAACAAAGCAAGGTTTTTTAGTTAACAGCTTATTCAAGAAAGAAACCCACAAACCCTCTCTTATTCTTCCAAGTTCTATGGATTTACTACCATGAATTCTTACTTAGAAAAGGTAAATGAAAGATATTAAGATTAGGGAACTTACCCACATGAGAATCTGACCGAACCCTCCTCAAATCGCCTCCAAGATTCAAAGGAAATGTAATATAAGGAATGGGAGGAATAGGGTTTTCATAAGGCTTTTAAATAAGAATCTGGTCCGTCAGTCGCTTCCGCGGTCAAGCCACCGCTTCAGCGCTCACCCCACCGCTTTAACAGCAGCGCTTCAGCGGTCACCAGACACCAGAAATTTCTGGTGTCTTCCGAACATGGAATCAACTTCCGGAACCCCCCAAACACAAACTAAATATGCAAATATACATAAAAACAAGCTACGAACGCACTCGTAGCCTCAAAATGCCAATCGGAGGTCTTGTTTTCTGAGTCAACCCACGATACCTCAAAACAAACTTTCCAACCCAAGACCCAAAATTCACCTGAGTGCATTGGGAACTGAACCGAATATACACACTAGTTATAAAAGAACATCTGGACCTCTCCGAATCGACGGATTCCCGAAAAATATTTGTTTACCAAAAATCCAACTTTGAGTCAACTCTTTTTCGCTATAAGCCAAAATTCACAAAACTCAACCTATTTCGCATATGATGACCTCGAAAATCGTACCACTCATCCCTGCGAGTCATATATATGCTGATATAGCTTGGGAAATGGTCAACGGGGTTAAACTAGCTATACCGACCAAACAGGTTGTCACATCAGATACCAATTAAATAATCGCTCATCCTCAAACGACAAGGAAGAGAACGGGGAAAGATACCTAAGCCCGCAACAATTTGGGATATCTCGAACACATATCGGGCTCCTCCTAATAGGAAGGATTCTCATCGTACAGAACTGAATCCCAAAGAATGATACAAGAACCATCAGAATGGTACTTCTTCAAAATTGAAACATGGAAAACCGGATGAACACCCGATAGGCCTAGTGAAAACTAACTCATAAAATACAGGATCAATACAATGGATAGTCTCAAACAAGACAATACACCTCGAGCTCGCTTGCCCTTCTCCCCACATCGCATGTCACCCTTGTTGGGTGTAGCATTCAGAAAAACCTGATCGCCCACTTTACCAGTCATAACCCTCTAAAATTAACTCAAGCTCCAATTCTCATATCTCGGTATTCGAATTTCCCACGCGTTGATCGTCGAATAAACGAATTGCTTTTTCTCGAATCGCAACTTTGAATGCAAACAACAGGCCCCACAAACACTTTCCCAAACCAACGCAATCCTCTGAAACATGGCCACAACTATAGCCTATTCTGAACCGAGAAGATGTTCAGATTTCGACTAACCTTTCTTTGACACTTGCTAATGTCATTTTTCGCACCGCGATTTGTTAGAAACACATGAACAGACACACCACAAACCTGAAACCATGACTTACTCTCTCCAGAAAGAATCCTTAATCCATCTAAGATCTCTACGTAATTCCATCAAAAATGATCTTACCGACAGCCAACTTGGCTGGTTCCAAGTCTTCTTAAACCTTCAAATCACAATACATGAACCATACCACGGAATATTTCGCTGAGCAAAGTCCATCGAAACCCAACTGATCACTATAAAGACCTCTCACACAATATTTCCTTCTCAAATTTTTACTAAGCTCATTGTAAACCATTATTCTATCCAAGTAAATGTTCTCAGAAAACATCATCAAATCCACTAGAAAACCCTGACAAAGCTTGGTAAATCTATCATACCTCAAATCTGAGCTGAAACGCATCGAATCATTAAATATCTTCCTGGAAATATAATCATAGACCATAAGCTTAACTTGAAAATTGCTGACCCTGAATAAATACACAACTCTCGAATATCGTCAATAGTCATTTGAAGTGGCTTGGTGGTACACCGTTGGATATGCTTACCATATTGCGTCGAAAATTCTGAAATATGCTTATCACTAGTTGCCGATCACGAACCTCAAAGAATTTTCCTCAAATCACTTAGTCTATTTCTATAGACCTCCTTCCTTAAGCTCACGCAACAATCACATCTTATCTGAATATGGAAGATAACGACGCCACAATCTAAATAGACTCAAGTAATTCCAACATGTACCTCATTCTTGCTGACTCTCGATCAAATATACCTTTTATCGACTCATCAATTTTCTAATTTCTAATCAAATCACGATCATCGATACCATAATCAATCCTCGAATCCACTCAATCGAATACCACACAATTATAAGTCTCGTACACTAGCTGAATCACACTTGGAGATAATAGTAGGCCACATACTCTATTCATTATAATTTTCCCTTAACTCACTCAACTCTACACTGAAAACTTTCTAAATCCCGTGTATCGCAGAATCCCAAGTCTGACGTATCACATCGCCAGTCTTACTAATATTCTCATGTATCTCACTGGAACGTACTTGCCCGAATTTATTTACTCAATTTTTGAAATGTTATCTCGAGTTTAACTCAGTTAACACATCATTGATCTACCATTTCAAGTATCCATGTTTACTAATCCCATACCCAAATCCTTAACGTTACTAGTCCTTGAAGAATCACCTCTTGCCTCACTTATCGAACAAAAACACCTCTAACCACTCACACGTGTTACACCTCAAAAAACAGTGCGTCGTTTGCATTGTAAGTACTCTGACGTAAGGTCGGAGAGGTCATGGAACCCTTATAAGGCTAATGAATACTCTTAACAAGTGTTAAGCAAGTATCTAAAGGTTCTGGGATCAAGAAAATTGAAGAAAATAACGTTCCAGGATCAAGCAAATCGAAGAAAATAAGTTTGTCGAAAATTTGAATAAAGTTGACAGAATTTTGGGTCAACTTTGGAGGGGTATATATCCTAGTATATTAGGAGTTTTAAGTTTTTTCAAAAGCCTAAAATGAAGTTCATCGAGTCTAGTTTACAACGCAACAAACCTCTAGTCCATACGACATCGGAGTAGAGAATTATTGATGTTACATGTTAGGTTGACAGAGCTGAAACGCTTGTTGCAGTAACTGCTACAGTACCGACTTGCTACAGTGACCCTGCCCGACTTTAAACTTTATAAATGGGGAAAAACCCCATTTTTTCACAAAAAAAAATCAGATTTTAGAGCTCAGCACATATAGGGTCATTTTGGTCATAAAGAGTTGAGAGAATTGAGTGATTTTAGCTAATCAAGGCTCGGGTGGTGCATAGTTGTGACTGTAGCATCGTTTTGCGGTGGAATTTGGCGTGGATTCAAAGTGAATATTGAGGATATCGTTGTTTTAGTGAGAATAAGGTATGAATATCTTATTATTAATGTTAATCTTGGTTTCTTTACGGAGATAGAACCACCAAATAGCCGTATAATAGTTTTGTTGGTAGAAATATGGGATAAACCCCATATGGAATGTTTATGGAGTATTTTGGTATTGAGAATATTATGATTGATGTTGGTTGTTGAATTGAGATTTCAGGCTAGGCATATAAATAGGGGAGATGCTGCCCGATTTTCGGCAGGTTATAGAATAGTTTAATATGAAAACCTAGCAAAAGCATATAACAATGAGTCTAACGATAGTGCAAATCCTCTTGAATGTATATTTACGAGCATGGACGGATAAGCGTAGGTAATAGGAGGCCGCACAGGTATGTTAAGGCTCATCCCTTTCTTTCAAAGGCTTGATTCTAATGTTATGATTCCATAAATGTTTCCATAACCTCCTTGTTTTCAAAAGCTAGAAGTTCATGATTCTTAAAGCTTCTCATGATGTTAAAGATGAGTATGTTTTTATAATTGTTACACTTTGGAAAATTTCCCATCGACATACAGTGAATAGGATAGCGAAGGGCATGACGTATACGATGTTTTGATAAGTAAGAAATAGCATTTGATGATCCTAATTGAGATTCAAAGACATTTGACGTAAGGGAAGAAGGTTGTCAAGGAAAGTGTCACGACCCGCCTAGGGGGGCGCGACGAGCACTCGGTGCTATCCTACCCGGCCACCCCTTGACTCATACTTATGCTTACATCTAGGTGAGCCACATAATTAGACATGCATTTTCTTTCATTGATCAAACTAGTCCCATCGGACAATCACATCTTTGAATCATTATTGGCATTTATGCCACATCAGATGTACATAAGCCGACAAGGCTACCATAAGGTGTACAAAATATAGGCCGACAAGGCCAGACATATCTAACTATATAAACGTGACTACGAGCCTCTAAGAGTATAACAGAACATATGAGCGGGACAGGACCCCGCTATGCCCATAATTATATACACAAAAGAATAAGTACCCAAAAGCTATGGCTCCGGAAGAAAAGGAGCTCTGCTATGCAATCTCTGAATAAGCAACTATGGATCAAGTATATCTCCTTGTGCACCTACGGGCATGATTCAGCGTCCAAAAATAAAAGGCCGTCAGTACGAAGAATGTACTGAGTATGTAAAGCATGATCAATATCGAGATATAAGCATAATAAACAGCATGTGAAGTAGCATAGGAGGGGAAGACAATAATGTCATCATCATGGCACTTACCTACCTTTCATAGAAAATTCCCATTTCTCATGCGTATTTAATAATAGTGCTTGTATTAGTATACATGCCCCTGTTCGCATTCATATACATAGTCTTTTCACATTCATATTCATATTATATACATAGCCATACACTTATATACATACATACGTAGCGTACCCGACCATAAGGTTCGGTGTTTCATACATACTTGGCCAACCAAGGCTCAATGTTATATCTACCAGGCCCTACCAAGGCTTCACGGTTATCTGTACCATCTGCAGATGTGTGCGCGCGTTATGTAATCATATACATACATATATATAAACATATACTCTACCCGGCACCATAGGCTCGGGGTTTCATTATAGCCCTTTATAGGCACACATACATCTAATAGCCCGTAGGCTCCTTTTGTCACGACCCGACTAGGGGCCGTGACGAGTACCCGATACTTGTACCGAGCACCCCTTATCTCGCATCATATTCTTGTTGCTAAGTAGGCCGTAACTATACCTTTTTTTTTCTTAACCTTAACATTAGTAGCATTTCGTTACTGCACATTTACATCAGTAGCAGCATCATATGCATAGACTAGTAAGCGTTGCTATCACATTATACAGAGACGCGAACAATTCAAGATACAAGACATCTAACTGTACATATCTGTCTACGAGCCTCTAGACATAGTACACATATACATAAGAAGGGCCGAGTACTGTCATGCCCGAATATATATATACACAAAATAGTACCAAGAAAGTGAGGCTCCGGAACAACTGGAGCGCTGCTAAGTGCTGCTAGTGAGGTGTTATATCCCGTGTTTTCACACGCTTGGAAAAATTTGAGATATCTTTGATTTGTGAGAAATAAGGTCAAAATTTAATTTTTTTACTTGACATAGGAGTTGTGCATGAAAGAATGTTGATGCGGGAGTGTCGTACAAGGCTAAGGGAAAATTTGGGATTTTGGAAATTAGTTTCGGGAATTACAAAACGAGATTTTTAACTAATTGGGCTCAACAAAATTTGAGAAAAATTGAGGCCCAAGACCACAAGGTGGCCGACCATGGTCCATAATTTATCAAGCCCATGAGTTAATTAATTAGGCATGTGCATGGTCATGTGACAAGTCAAGATAAGAAGACCAAGTCTTCATCTTTGTTCACTTAGAAGCTTCAAGAAAGACAAGAGAAATTGAGAGCAAAAATAAGAGCCTATTCGGCTTGGCCATAGAAATATTTGTCCTTGGAAATCTTGCTCCAAAATTTTTTCCCTTGGTGAATTTCTACTAAGTTGAGGTCCCTTTATAACTTGGTGCAATTGTTTGGAAAGAAAGAGCACTTGTTTGTTCAATATGACAACTTGTTCAAGTGAAGAGGATTGAAGAAAAAGGTGAGAATTCATTCTATGTTGTTATGTTATGAAGGTTTGTTTGTGTTGTAGTATATAGAAATGAGTTGAAAGTATGGAAAAATTGAAGTTTGCAAAGTGGGTATGGAATGTAGAGTGTGGCCGTGTGTGTGTGTGCTTGTATAGGTGTGATTAGTTGAATTTTATGTTACATTTTAATTGTGTGTAGGATGGAATGCATATTGGAAATGAAAGTTGAATAAATTTGATAGAAGATGGAAAAATTGAATATGGCCGTGTGGTATAGACATTGAAATGGGAATGGATTAATTTTGTTCAACATGTTAGTTGTGTTGTGGTGATGCTTGCAATGTAAATGAAGATAATATGATATAAGTTTGCATTGAAATGGAAAGTAGAAGTTTATGTCGTTTTATGATGATGTTATGACATTATGAAAATGGAGTTGTTAAGGATACAAATTATGATGACCATTGATGGATTTGGAAGATGGGAACATGTTATGAATATGTATGCCAAAGATTAAAAGTTTTGGATGAAATATGATCTTGGTGGAAAATTGTATATCTTGTGAATATTTTGTGAAAACGATATGGAATGCTTCTAACCTATATAGTGATGATCTTGATTAATGATGAATATGAAAATATGGAGCTTAGCTTGGAAGTGTGAAGTCGGAATGAACGTTATTGCATTATGTCGGAAAGTAGAACTAGTTGCCTTCTATTGTGCTATATTGTAATGATTGTTGACTTTGTTGATGTTGCTGGGTTGTTGTTGCAACTATTTGAGCCGAGATGATTCTCGGGGGTGCTATATTTATAGGGGAGGTGCTGCCGAAATTTCGGTAGCCAAAAATGAAGTTAAGCGAATTTTAAGCTTTGAAATCCCTAATTGGTAACCTTGACCATTTGCAGATTCTTGACGAAACGGGACTTAGGTTTTGGGCGAGCGTAAGTCGTATAAAAAGGTATGTAAGGCTACCCATTCCTTCCTTTGGCATGTCTTAGTATGCTAGGTCGATATCGGAACCTCGGGAGCAATTCTGCTCCTCGAAATCCGAATTAGAAAATGGCTACTATTCATTCAATTCAACTGAAGCATAAAGACCCTATTTTGGCTAGAAAGTAACCAAATGTCCGAAACTTATGCGAACGTAGTCGGATCACTCCGAAACCTTTATGTATGATTCCATAGACCTCAAATGTCCGTGATTCATGTCTACCACCTCGACTTGACCCGAGGTGGGCCCGCTAAGTCTGAAACCCTTTTGTTTGTCCTATAAGGTTTATTTTGACATAACGTCGGTAAAAGACTTTCGTTTATGAACTTGACTATCATAATACAATGTTTTGATCGCCATGATGTCCTCAACCATAATTTGAACCACGATGACTATTTTGGAAATATTTTTGGTGAAATGAACCCCGTTTGATTAATTATCCGAATTATTTTGACTACTGGGTCAACCTATGATTTTATCAAGCTTATAAAGAGTATTTCGACATTCTAAATTACATTTTGAAATATAAACATAATCTTGGGAGAACTTTTGTGGAATAAACCCCGTAAGGACTACTTGTTCAGACTAGTTGGATTAACGGGCCGACATATGACTATATTGGGCCCTATAGCTATTCCGATTCATAAATTGAATTAGCCGTTCATGACTCAACTCGTGCCCATTATTTTGATATCGCTCATAGGTCCCCGGGCCAGTTATCGATCGCGCGAATTATGACAAGTCGATCGTATGCCATTTTGTTGACATGAGTATCCGAACATAGGTGTTCCGATACAATTACTCCGCTAGAGTTATTTTGATATAAGCATTCGGACACGAATATTTTGATCGAGTAATCCGTTACGAATATTCCGATAATACGTTTAATCACTCTCACCAGTCTTATAAATGTTTGGACACGTAAAATTGACTCCAGATGTTTGGGTTGATACCTTCCATCGTGTCGTCCAAAAGGTTATGTATGTGCCCTATGACTACTGTCCGATTCCTTGAACTGATCCGTCGATCGAAGTCTGCTTTGAAACGTTCGTAACGACTCTGTGGTAAAAGTACCGTAAATATCACACATCAATTCCGATCGTTCCGGAATACGTCTATAATCCTCAAATGTTAGTAAGTATTCAGATCTATCGAGTCTGAAAATACGTGTATCTGGGTTCTCACTATTCTGTTCGTGCAAGCCTTAGCATGGCTATTCGCTGAGCCGGACTAAGCTATGTTGTCGTGTGCGATTTCCCTATGTGCCTATGGTGTTCTGAAATAAAACCGTGAGGGGTGGTCTGGGCTGAGCTCGATCCCCAAAGCGGACAGTATCTGCGCTGCGTGATTTGATACCAGGCAGACGCGTTAGGAGTGTACTGGGCGGAGCTCGAGCTCCCGAGACTGATCCGTGACCCGTGTACTGGGCAGAGCTCGAGCAGGAAAACGGGCAGTTTCTGCAGGGGATGACCACTGTACTGGGCTGAGCTCGAGGTGGCATACCCTTTGTAGACGCGCATTCTGATATGATATGATATGATATGATTTGATACGATACGCTTATGTATGGTGTGACCACTGTACTGGGCTGAGCTCGAGGTGGCACACTCTTTGTAAACATCATATGATTCACAGGTTGCTACATCTGATTCGATACGCTACGACGTTCTGATACTCTGTACGTCCTGTATTCCAATCGGCATACCATATTGTCTGAGTACTCGGTAAGTCCCGTATTCCTTTTAATGTATGGCGTTATCTGAGCATTCTGTATGTCCTGCCTTCCGTCTAACACATGAATTAGGTAGGCATAAGTTGCATCTGGAAACTCTGTACCTTTGGTAAACCGTCTGACAGATTATAGTGGTTTATATGATATGTGACGATCTGTATGACCTTGGCCTGAGAAGTGAGTGACTTTGACATTCTGGACTAATTACTTATTCTTGTACCGCTTGTTTCGATTATTGTTCTGATTTCTGTATTCCATGCTTTACATACTCAGTACATATTCCGTACTGACCCCCTTTCTTCGGGGGCTGCGTTTCATGCCCGCAGGTACAGACGCTCATTGTGGTGATCCGCCAGTCTAGGGTACACAGTCTGCTGTTTGGAGTGCTCCTTTGATTCGGAGCCCATACTTTTGGTACAGAACTCTCTGTTGTATATGGTTTCGTGTTTATGGTTATTTTTTTTTTGGGTACGGCGGGGCCGTGTCCCGTCATCTGATTCTGTTGTTTGTATTAGAGGCCTGTAGACATGTATGTGGGTCATGGGTCGTGTTTGGTCAGTGACGTTTGTTTGATTTGTGCCAGTCTGTTCCTTCGCTAAGTTAATATGGTTGACCTATGTTTTATGACATAAATAATGGTTTAAACGATATGCTTATAATTTAGAACGCACGAGATTCATAATATGTAAACACAAGTAAGATTTGGTCGGTAAGTACGTATGAGTGTCCACGTCGGACACTAGTCGCGGCCTACGGGGTTGGGTCGTGACAGAAGTGGTATCAGAGCGGTTTATCCTCGGAATGTCTACAGGTCGTGTCTAGTAGAGTCTTGTTTATCGGTGTGTTGTGCACCACATCTATAAACAGGAGGCTACAGGGCATTTAGGGTGGTACCTTTCTTTGGAATCTCAGATCGTGCGATAGAGCTGTGCTATTAGGATGATTCCGGTCTGATTCGTTAATTGTGTTTGCAGTGATACTTCCGAAAAAGGCTATGACTGCCCAGAAGGGCAAAGTGATGGTCGGAGAGACCAGTCGGGCGCAGCGAGCTACCCGGGCTCGTGTTTATGATTTGCCTGAGATTGCGCCCCATTCAGAGGGATCCGCCACACCACCACCAGTAGAGCCTGGAGCAGGTCCATCAGTAGCTCCAGAGGCCCCAGTACCCACACCCGAGACTCCAGCTCCCCAGCCAGGGGCGGATGATAGGGCACTGAGGGAGGCTGTGCAGTTATTGACTACATTGGTAGCGGGGCAGGCTCGCAGACGCGGGCGGAGGGATGACGGGCGTGACAGCCTGAAGGTTCGAGAGTTTTTATTATGTGGCCCTCCAAAGTTTTTCGGGTCTAAGCCTGACGAGGACACCCATGACTTCATTCGGGGGATGCGGCGCTCACTAGATTTGGTCAGGGCTTCAGAAACTGAGTCTGTTGAGTTGGCCTCGCACAGACTACGGGATGTTGCCGCTAACTGGTATGAGTCCTGGGAGCTGTCCAGAGGTGAAAGTGCTCCCCCAGCTGTATGGGATGAGTTTGTAGCCGCATTTCTCAGCCACTTTTTGCCCCCAGAGTTGCGGCGGGCGAGAGTTGACAAATTTTTACTGCTAAGGCAGGATGGCAGGAGTGTCCGAGAGTACAGTTTAGTGTTTGATTCTCTTGCCAGATATGCACCTGTCATTGTGGCGGACATGGCCGATAGGATGCATCGGTACGTAATGGGATTGGATGATTATTTGGTTGACGGTTGCCTGGCGATGGCATCCCAGCCAGGAATGGATATTGCCCGGGTACAAGCATATGCCCTGGGAATGGAGGATAGACGCAGAAGGCGCCAGTCTGAGGGAGATTACGACCGGGGCCGCCCTAAGAGGGCCAGATCAGTTGGTTACGCTAGGGAGCCTCGAAGCGGCCAGCCTCGACAGTATGCTAGACAGTTTTCCCAGCCAGCATGGGATACCCCTCCACAAAGTTCGGGCAGGAGGTCTGGTGACACATGGTACTCCGGGGCAGGTCAGAGCTCCAGAGTCTTGAGTTCGCGAGTGGACGGAGGTTCTGGCCGTTCAAGGCCACCCAGACCCCGGTGTCCTTATTGCAGGAGACGCCATTCTGGAGAATGTCATCAGGCTACAGACGCTTGTTTTTCTTGTGGCCGTCAAGGCCACGTTATGAGAGAGTGTCTGTACAGGACCAGTTCGGGTGGTGCAGCCCAGCTCAGCGGGTCAGTTGCTGATTTACCTTCTACAGCGATGCGCCCTACGGGGCAGAGTGTGCTGACACTATTGGGCCGCGGTAGATATCGTGGCGGAGTTTCCGGTTCTAGCGGTCCTTTGAACCGCTTATATGCTTTGGCTAGCCGGCAGGGCCCAGAGGCGCCACCAGATGCGTTTACAGGTATGTTGTCCACTTTTTCTGAATATATATATATATATATATATATATATATATATGTATATACACACATGCATTGATAGGTCCAGATTCTATTTCGTCACGCGTCCCTCCCCGATTGCTAGTAAAAACTGGGATGAGGCCCAAATTGATAGAAATCGTTTGAGGTAATGATATATGTGGATAGAAAGTGAGAGTCGAAAGGTTAAAAAGGGAAACGCAATAATTTAATAATCGGCAAAATAAAGGGGCCCTCTCTATATCAGAGCGGGACCCGCTACGAGAACCTTCCAAAAATTGCCAAGACCCCGACTTGTCCTAAAGTATGTGACCAAGGTCGTGCGGGGCGATCGATGCAACTATACCGGCATTAACGCGTCTAAATGTACTAAAGTTTCGAGGTTAAGCGTGCTGGGGCCAGAGCAATTCTGGGATGGGTGACCCCCTGGGAAGTGTACAAAGTTTTTTTTTTTAAACGTAGGAATAAGAGACCAATGGAAAGTCTGGGGTAACCTAAATAAATCAGGATGTACCAATGAGTTAGAAACCCTAAATAGGTCGGGTAGGCTAAGGCGAACTCGGCCGCCGAACAAAAGGGAAGTGTGACGCAGTTCTAGAATCAGAATAAATTTAAATGGCGTTGAAAATGTATTGTAAGGGAAATGGTAATAAATGTGTATGTGTGCAGACCACATCCCAGTTACGACGGTTTTGATTGACCGGTGGGCCCCAGCAGTCGGTATTACGGTATATGTAAACTTTGACTGAACGGAACCTGAAAGATAAAGAGAAATACGTGATGTAACTGTTATAAGTAGACTAATGTCGGCTTCGCCACTAGTTAAAGCCGGAAAGTCTTAGCGTGATGATATTCGAGAATAGAACTGAGGCGAGTGTGTAAAAAGAGATAGTAATTGTGACGTTTGGCAGAATATTGAAGGAAATGAGGAAAACTCCCCTGAAATGCTTGTAAAACCCTATAAGGCTAATTTAACATTCGAGGACGAATGTTCTAAAGGGGGGGAGGATGTTATATCCCGTGTTTTCACACGCTTTGAAAAATTTGAGATATCTTTGATTTGTGAGAAATAAGGTCAAAATTTAATTTTTTTACTTGACATAGGAGTTGTGCATGAAAGAATGTTGATGCGGGAGTGTCGTACAAGGCTAAGGGCAAATTTGGGATTTTGGAAATTAGTTTCGGGAATTACAAAACGAGATTTTTAACGAATTGGGCTCAACAATATTTGAGAAAAATTGAGGCCCAAGACCACAAGGTGGCCGGCCATGGTCCATAATTTATCAAGCCCATGAGTTAATTAATTAGGCATGTGCATGGTCATGTGACAAGTCAAGATAAGAAGACCAAGTCTTCATCTTTGTTCACTTAGAAGCTTCAAGAAAGACAAGAGAAATTGAGAGCAAAAATAAGAGCCTATTCGGCTTGGCCATAGAAAAATTTGTCCTTGGAAATCTTGCTCCAAAAATTTTTCCCTTGGTGAATTGCTACTAAGTTGAGGTCCCTTTATAACTTGGTGCAATTGTTTGGAAAGAAAGAGCACTTGTTTGTTCAATATGACAACTTGTTCAAGTTAAGAGGATTGAAGAAAAAGGTGAGAATTCATTCTATGTTGTTATGTTATGAAGGTTTGTTTGTGTTGTAGTATATAGAAATGAGTTGAAAGTATGGAAAAATTGAAGTTTGCAAAGTGGGTATGGAATGTAGAGTGTGGCCGTGTGTGTGTGTGCTTGTATAGGTGTGATTAGTTGAATTTTATGTTACATTTTAATTGTGTGTAGGATGGAATGCATATTGGAAATGAAAGTTGAATAAATTTGATGGAAGATGGAAAAATTGAATATGGCCGTGTGGTATAGACATTGAAATGGGAATGGATTAATTTTGTTTAACATGTTAGTTGTGTTGTGGTGATGCTTGCAATGTAAATGAAGATAATATGATATAAGTTTGCATTGAAATGGAAAGTAGAAGTTTAAGTCGTTTTATGATGATGTTATGACATTATGAAAATGGAGTTGTTAAGGATACAAATTATGATGACCATTGATGGATTTGGAAGATGGGAACATGTTATGAATATGTATGCCAAAAATTAAAAGTTTTGGATGAAATATGATCTTGGTGGAAAATTGTATATCTTGTATATCGTGTGAATATTTTGTGAAAACGATATGGAATGCTTCTAACCTATATAGTGATGATCTTGATTAATGATGAATATGAAAATATGGAGCTTAGCTTGGAAGTGTGAAGTCGGAATGAACGTTATTGCATTATGTCGGAAAGTAGAACTAGTTGCCTTCTATTGTGCTATATTGTAATGATTGTTGACTTTGTTGATGTTGCTGGGTTGTTGTTGCTACTATTTGAGCCGAAATGATTCTCGGGGGTGCTATATTTATAGGGGAGGTGCTGCCGAAGTTTCGGTAGCCAAAAATGAAGTTAAGCGAATTTTAAGCTTTGAAATCCCTAATTGGTAACCTTGACCATTTGCAGATTCTGGACGAAACGGGACTTAGGTTTTGGGCGAGCGTAAGTCGTATAAAAAGGTATGTAAGGCTACCCATTCCTTCCTTTGGCATGTCTTAGTATGCTAGGTCGATATCGGAACCTCGGGAGCAATTCTGCTCCTCGAAATCCGAATTAGAAAATGGCTACTATTCATTCAATTCAACTGAAGCATAAAGACCCTATTTTGGCTAGAAAGTAACCAAATGTCCGAAACTTATGCGAACGTAGTCGGATCACTCTGAAACCTTTATGTATGATTCCATAGACCTCAAATGTCCGTGATTCATGTCTACCACCTCGACTTGACCCGAGGTGGGCCCGCTAAGTCCGAAACCATTTTGTTTGTCCTATAAGGTTTATTTTGACATAACGTCGGTAAAAGACTTTCGTTTATGAACTTGACTATCATAATACAATGTTTTGATCGCCATGATGTCCTCAACCATAATTTGAACCACGATGACTATTTTGGAAATATTTTTGGTGAAATGAACCCCGTTTGATTAATTATCCGAATTATTTTGACTACTCGGTCAACCTATGATTTTATCAAGCTTATAAAGAGTATTTCGACATTCTAAATTACATTTTGAAATATAAACATAATATTGGGAGAACTTTTGTGGAATAAACCCCGTAAGGACTACTTGTTCAGACTAGTTGGATTAACGGGCCGACATATGACTATATTGGGCCCTATAGCTATTCCGATTCATAAATTGAATTAGCCGTTCATGACTCAACTCGTGCCCATTATTTTAATATCGCTCACAGGTCCTCGGGCCAGTTATCGATCGCGCGAATTATGACAAGTCGATCGTATGCCCTTTTGTTGACATGAGTATCCGAACATAGGTGTTCCGATACAATTACTCCGCTAGAGTTATTTTGATATAAGCATTCGGACACGAATATTTTGATCGAGTAATCCGTTACGAATATTCCGATAATACGTTTAATCACTCTCACCAGTCTTATAAATGTTTGGACACGTAAAATTGACTCCAGATGTTTGGGTTGATACCTTCCATCGTGTCGTCCAAAAGGTTATGTATGTGCCCTATGACTACTGTCCGATTCCTTGAACTAATCCGTCGATCGAAGTCTGCTTTGAAACGTTCATAACGACTCTGTGGTAAAAGTACCGTAAATATCACACATCAATTCCGATCGTTCCGGAATACGTCTATAATCCTCAAATGTTAGTAAGTATTCGGATCTATTGAGTCTGAAAATACGTGTATCTGGGTTCTCACTATTCCGTTCGTGCAAGCCTTAGCATGGCTATTCGCTGAGCCGGACTAAGCTATGTTGTCGTGCGCGATTTCCCTATGTGCCTATGGTGTTCTGAAATAAAACCGTGAGGGGTGGTCTGGGCTGAGCTCGATCCCCAAAGTGGACAGTATCTGCGCTGCGTGATTTGATACCAGGCAGACGCGTTGGGAGTGTACTGGGCGGAGCTCGAGCTCCCGAGACTGATCCGTGACCCGTGTACTGGGCAGAGCTCGAGCGGGAAAATGGGCAGTTTCTGCAGGGGATGACCACTGTACTGGGCTGAGCTCGAGGTGGCATACCCTTTGTAGACGCGCATTCTGATATGATATGATATGATATGATTTGATACGATACGCTTATGTATGGTGTGACCACTGTACAGGGCTGAGCTCGAGGTGGCACACTCTTTGTAAACATCATATGATTCACAGGTTGCAACATCTGATTCGATACGCTACGACGTTCTGATACTCTGTACGTCCTGTATTCCAATCGGCATACCATATTGTCTGAGTACTCGGTAAGTCCCGTATTCCTTTTAATGTATGGCGTTATCTGAGCATTCTGTATGTCCTGCCTTCCGTCTAACACATGAATTAGGTAGGCATAAGTTGCATCTGGAAACTCTGTACCTTTGGTAAACCGTCTGACAGATTATAGTGGTTTATATGATATGTGACGATCTGTATGACCTTGGCCTGAGAAGTGAGTGACTTTGACATTCTGGACTAATTACTTATTCTTGTACCGCTTGTTTCGATTATAGTTCTGATTTCTGTATTCCATGCTTTACATACTCAGTACATATTCCGTACTGACCCCCTTTCTTCGGGGGCTGCGTTTCATGGCCGCAGGTACAGACGCTCATTGTGGTGATCCGCCAGTCTAGGGTACACAGTCTGCTGTTTGGAGTGCTCCTTTGATTCAGAGCCCATACTTTTGGTACAGAACTCTCTGTTGTATATGGTTTCGTGTTTATGGTTATTTTTTTTTTGGGTACGGCGGGGCCCTGTCCCGTCATCTGATTCTGTTGTTTGTATTAGAGGCCTGTAGACATGTATGTGGGTCATGGGTCGTGTTTGGTCAGTGACGTTTGTTTGATTTGTGCCAGTCTGTTCCTTCGCTACGTTAATATGGTTGACCTATGTTTTATGACATAAATAATGGTTTAAACGATATGCTTATAATTTAGAACGCACGAGATTCATCATATGTAAACACAAGTAAGATTTGGTCGGTAAGTACGTATGAATGTCCACGTCGGACACTAGTCGCGGCCTACGGGGTTGGGTCGTGACATGAGGCTTCTAGGAACCAAAACCGTCTGTCTGCTGACCTGCGCGGCATGAAACGCATCGTCCACAAGAAGGGACGTCAATACGAATAGTGTACCGAGTATGTAAGGCATAAATAATAGCATACAGAAAGTATAAAACGGGAATAACAACATAAAAGAGTAGTAGCACATGTCCTGAAGTAGAAACATAACCTGTATATATATATGCCCTTGGCAGACGCTATGCATGCTTAGCTTTCCTTTAAAAATCTTTCCTTGCTCATATATATATATATATATATATATATATATATATAGGACATATCATATTGCCGAGGCGTCGGCAGCCGACCCATTTAACCATAAATATACACATCCCGCGTCCGGGCATCCCGCGTCCGGGACGATATCATGTCATATAATGCCAACTAATCAGGTGGATATGTGTATGTAACGCTCTGCCCTTATCTCCATCTTCCCCGTATACATATGCATATATCATGTACATATATCAGCGTCTATAGCGCTCTGGCTCTTTCACCATATACATATACGTGTGTCATGTACATACACCAGCGTCTATAGCGCTCTGGTTCTTTTGTCATACACATAGACATGTATCATGTACATATTTTATAAATATATACACATATCTTACATACATTTACATGTCTTATATGCATTTACATATCTTATATACATATGTCACATAGGCACGCAGGAGAGCCCAAAGAAGAATCATGTTGTCATCGGAGTAACGTACGGTCGGTGACCTCCGATTATATTATGGAACAATCATGGTCGCCTTGTCTCTCCTTGAAGGAACAAGTATTTTAAGGCGAGACTACCAACGGAGAGTAGTATCAAAAGTAAACATAGAATGGAATCATGGCACCATAGACGTCAACTCATAGGCTTGGGAATCCTTAGGAAATAGTGTCATAGTACTTATCATTTAGTAATGGAGTCGGGACCAAAGGCCCCCTTTGGATTCGACTTCAAGTAAGTCAAACAGAACTATAAGGAAAATCAGAGAGCAACGGGCCCACCTCGGCCCGAATGAGGTAGCGTATACGATTTGCATGTGTTACATGTCATGGCGTTACTTGTGAGGGTTTTATGGTAGTCGGGTCCCATTTATACAAGTTCTAGGGGTTTAGGAGGTCTTTCCAACATTTCGCGCACTTTCTAGTTCAATTCTACTAAAGGAAAAAAAGGAAACTTTGGATGCGGATTCCAGGGAATAGAGTTGTCCCCGGGGCTCGTACCCAACTTATTACGTCTAAGACATGCCATAGAAAGAAGGGTGAAGCCTTACATACCTCTTTCCGCTCCTTTTGCTATCCCGAATTCAAGCTGCAAATCCGCCAAAATCTGCAATTTGGTCACATTTACCCAAACTTTCATTAGGGTATTTCGTGTTGGAATCTTAAGGTATCACTTGGCTACCGAAATTTCAGCAGCACTTCCTCTGTAAATATACCATCCTCAACATTCAACTTAGCCAAATTCTGATCAATCACAATCCGGGAATTCAAACCCGGCCAAACTATCAACATACACTCAACAACCACATTAGCGATCCACATATTCAATTCACATACTTTTTCCAAAACAAGCTTTCAACTACTAATACTTCACCACGCTTATCGATTCTTTATATGCAATATAAAATCCACAACGCAACAACTAAAATACTAAATAAAACTTGCTCACTATCCATTCACCATACCACACAGATACACGGCTATATACTCCATGCACACACACGGCTTCATCATGCATTCACAACTACAATCTCTCCAAAATCATTCAACTTCCATTTTCCACATAACATTAACAACAATAACAACCAAACACTAAATAAAATAATTAACACATGGTCTCTACACACACATAGGCATGCACGGCCACATCTATATTCTTGTTCTTCATAATTTTCATTCACTTTTGCATACTACAACATGCATAAATATTCATAACATATAAAAGAGCACAAGTTCTCACCTTCATTTTCCTTCATTTCTTCACTTGTCTACAATTGGCAACTTGTATGATTATGAATTTTTCTTGCTTCAACAACAACTCCACTTTGTTAAGGACCCTCTACTTGGTAGGAAATGATTTTTGGAGGAATTTTTGTCAATTTTTCTTGTGGAATTTCCCTATGGCCGAATGGCCTTGAAGTTTTCTCCTTCCTTTTTTTGTGCTTGTTTTTCTTGAAATTTCTATAGTCTTATGAGATAAAGATGACTTAGTCATCTATTTATCTCATAAATTGAACCCCCACATGGGCCTAGCCCATGTCATGGCCGGTTGGGCCTTTAATTTTTCTCAAAAAAAATTCCAAGCCCAATTGTGTTTGGCTAGTTCTCATAATTCATGAAAACAAATTTTTCCCAATTTACAAATTTGCCCTTCGTCTTTCTCCATATTTCCACGAGGCATATTGCGAATTTCCTTTTATGCCCTTGACCTTTCTTAATATTTCCGCTTCTAAATTCTTTATAAGCAACTCATATGCTTAACAAAACAAAAGTAAGACCTTGTTTGTCATCTCCCTGCAATTACCTTGAATTATCCGATTGTACTAAAATGCGGGATATAACATTCTCCCCCCTTTAGAACATTCGTCCTCGAATGTTAATCTGACCTCATAGTGTATCAAAATACTTCGGGGAGGTCTCCTTCGTAGATATCTCGCATATCGGTTAACACCTCCATTTTAGGAGCTTAGGTTGCCTCTAAGTCGTAGGTCAATTGATCTAGCTCCGAACACTGGCTCCGTGTTAACAAATCCCCTTTACTGGATCTTGAACCGTCATGGTCCACTTTAGGTCCAACATGTCTGCCCCTTCTGCTAGTCTAGTCCGTCTCCGCCTACATGACTTTTATAGGGTTTCTAACCACTCCGCACACTCTAATTTACATTGGGCTACCTAATTTCACATTCGTCTCTTGTTCCCTCATTTATGAAATTTTCAGCATATTTCCCAGGGGGTCACCCATCGTGAAATTGCTCTCACCCTAGCACGCTTAACCTTGAAACTTTAATGCATTTCAGCGTCTCAGCGTTAGTATTTTCGCCTATACTCCCTCGCACTACTTATATCACATAATATGGAACGAGTTGGGGTTTTAGAAGTTTTCGAAACGCCCGTGTAACATGTCTTTCCTTTTATCTACAGTTCTAACCTCGGCAATCTCTGGTATTCGTCTTTTTACCTGTGCGTATGGCTACTTTTCATCCTAATTTCCGAATTCTTAATATGTTCAGCAATGCAAAGGGCAACGTAGGATAAGATAGAATCCGAATCAATTAACACGCATATCATAGAAGGTGACGAAAAAGTACCTGTGGCTGCGTCTGCGGAAGGCTCAGGGTCCTGTCGTCCTGTCAATGCATATAGGCGGTGCGGAGGACCGGCTGAACTAGGTGCCCCTCTTCAACCTCGGCCGCGGCCCACAGGAGCTTGGGAAGTCTGTCCAGGAGGGCGTACGGTCGATGATGAACCAACCGCGGACCCGGCAGGCTGGGCTTGGTCTCCCTCATACATCAGTGGGCAATCACGCATCAAATGGCCAACCCGCCCACAAGTATAACATGCACCTGTACCTGCGCGACACTCTCCAGAGTGTGGCCTATCACATCGAGCACACCGTGGCGGGGGTGGCATCATCCTGCTAGAATCAGCTCTATACTGGGATCCTGAAGCTCTAGTACTCTGATCTGGTCCCGAATAGGCAGAGCGGTCAAATCTCCTATCCGCAAATCGAGGTGGTGCACTGGCCACTGATTGGCCTGAATACTTAGACTGCTCTTGTGCCTGTCCCCCTCTATACTCGCTTCTAGTCCTGGAAAACCTGCCCCTTTTCCTGGAACCCCTATCTGGATAACGCTCCTCTCTCCGTGACTGGTACTGCTCTTCCAGATTTTGGGCGTGGGCCTGGATGCGGGTAATAGTCATCCCATTTTGGAGTGAAGCCGTCAGGCACTCCTTAACTAAATGTGGCCCTAGCCCACTCACGAATCGGTGCACATGATCTCCCCTATCAGCTATCAGGGCTGGGGCATACCTGGCTAGTGAGTTGAAGTGAAGGATGTATTCTCGAACACTCATATTTCCCTGTCTAAGGTTCAAGAACATATCGGCTCGAGCTCGTCGAACCTCTGGTAGTAGGAAATGTCGTAGAAATGCTTCAGTAAACTCCTGCCAAATCGGAGGGGGCGCATTTGCTCCCCTCGAAGATATCCAGCTACTGTACCACAGAACTGCCACATCCCGCAGCCTGTATGAAGCCAACTCTACGGACTCCGTATCCGAAGCATGTATGATCCTTAGAGTCCTCAGCATCTCATCTATAAAATTCTGCGGGTCTTCCTCTGGTTTTGATCCATAGAACTCTGGAGGCCTCAGGGTGATAAAGTCGCGGGCCCTTGCACTTACCGCCCTGTCTCCTAGGTCTACATCTTGCCGCTTAGCCTCTGCGGCAACTAACTGGGTCAATAACTGGATGGCCTCTGCCATCTTCTGGCCTGGAGCTGCTGGCGGCAGAACTGGAGGTGTGGGGGCTAGAGCTGGAACTCTTTCCTGCTCTGCTGGTGCAGGGGGAGCAGGAAAAGTCTGAGGGGGAGCTTCATTATGAGATTCTCCTTCTTCTAGCACCCGTTCAACTCTTCTTCCAGCCACCGTCTCGCCCTAGCTTTCTTCTTCGGCGGCATTACTGAAACCATAACACAGGATTAGGAAAAGAATATGGAAACCTAGTAGCATAGCTCTATCGCACGATCTTGAGTACAAAGAAGGTCATATTTCCTAAATGCCCTGTAGCCTCCTGCTTATAAATGTGGCGCGCTACACACCCATAAACAAGACTCTACTGGACACGGCTCGTAGACAAACCCCTAGGACCGAACTGCTCTGATACCACTTCTGCCACGGCTCGACTAGGGGCCGTGACGAGTACCCGATACTTGTACCGAGCACCCCTTATCTCGCATCATATTCTTGTTGCTAAGTAGGCCGTAACTATACCTTTTTTTTTTCTTAACCTTAACATTAGTAGCATTTCGTTACTGCACATTTACATCAGTAGCGGCATCATAAACATAGACTACTAAGCGTTGCTATCACATTATACAGAGACGCGAACAATTCAAGATACAAGACATCTAACTGTACATATCTATCTACGAGGCTCTAGATATAGTACACATATACATAAGAAGGGCCGAGTACTGTCGTGCCCGAATATATATATACACAAAATAGTACCAAGAAAGTGAGGCTCCGGAACAACTGGAGCGCTGCTAAGTGCTGCTTGTGAGGCTTCTAGGAACCAAAACCGTCTGTCTGCTGACCTGCGCGGCATAAAACGCAGCGTCCACAAGAAGGGGCGTCAGTACGAATAGTGTACCGAGTATGTAAGGCATGAATGATAGCATACAGAAAGTATAAAACGGGAATAACGACATAAAAGAGTAGTAGCACATGTCCTGAAGTAGAAACATAACCTGTATATATATATGCCCTAGGCAGACGCTATGCATGCTTAGCTTTCCTTTAAAAATCTTTCCTTGCTCATATATATATATATATATATATATATATATATATATATATATATATATAGGACATATCATATTGCCGAGGCGTCGGCAGCCGACCCATTTAACCATAAATATACACATCCCGCGTCCGGGCATCCCGCGTCCGGGACGATATCATGTCCTATAATGCCAACTGATCAGGTGGATATGCTTATGTAACGCTCTGCCCTTATCTCCATCTTCCCCGTATACATATGCATATATCATGTACATATATCAGCGTCTATAGCGCTCTGGCTCTTTCACCATATACATATACGTGTGTCATGTACATACACCAGCGTCTATAGCGCTCTGGTTCTTTTATCATACACATATACATGTATCATGTACATATTTTATAAATATATACACATATCTTACATACATTTACATGTCTTATATGCATTTACATATCTTATATACATATGTCACATAGGCACGTAGGAGAGCCCAAAGAAGAATCATGTAGTCATCGGAGTGACGTAAGGTCGGTGACCTCCGATTATATTATGGAACAATCATGGTCGCCTTGTCTCTCCTTGAAGGAAAAAGTATTTTAAGGCGAGACTACCAATGGAGAGTAGTATCAAAAGTAAACATAGAATGGAATCATGGCACCATAGACGTCAACTCATAGGCTTGGGAATCCTTAGGAAATAGTGTCATAGTACTTATCATTTAGTAACGGAATCGGGATCAAAGGCCCCCTTTGGATTCGACTTCAAGTAAGTCAAACAGAACTATAAGGAAAATCCGAGAGCAACGGGCCCACCTCGGCCCGAATGAGGTAGCGTATACGATTTGCATATGTTACATGTCATGGCGTTACTTGTGAGGGTTTTATGGTAGTCGGGTCCCATATATACAAGTTCTAGGGGTTTAGGAGGTCTTTCCAACATTTCGCGCACTTTCTAGTTCAATTCTACTGAAGGAAAAAAAGGAAACTTTGGATGCGGATTCCGGGGAATAGAGTTGTCCCCGGGGCTCGTACCCAACTTATTACGTCTAAGACATGCCATAGAAAGAAGGGTGAAGCCTTACATACCTCGTTCCGCTCCTTTTGCTATCCCGAATTCAAGCTGCAAATCCGCCAAAATCTGCAATTTGGTCACATTTACCCAAACTTTCATTAGGGTATTTAGTGTTGGAATATTAAGGTATAACTTGGCTACCGAAATTTCGGCAGCACTTCCTCTGTAAATATACCATCCTCAACATTCAACTTAGCCAAATTCTGATCAATCACAATCCGGGAATTCAAACCCGGCCAAACTATCAACATAAACTCAACAACCACATTAGCGATCCACATATTCAATTCACATACTTTTTCAAAAACAAGCTTTCAACTACTAATACTTCACCACGCTTATCGATTCTTTATATGCAATATAAAATCCACAACGCAACAACTAAAATACTAAATAAAACTTGCTCACTATCCATTCACCATACCACACACATACACGGCTATATACTCCATGCACACACACGGCTTCATCATGCATTCACAACTACAATCTCTCCAAAATCATTCAACTTCCATTTTCCACATAAGATTCACAACAATAACAACCAAACACTAAATAAAATAATTAACACATCGTCTCTACACACACATAGGCATGCACGGCCACATCTATATTCTTGTTCTTCATAATTTTCATTCACTTTTGCATACTAAAACATGCATAAATATTCATAACATATAAAAGAGCACAAGTTCTCACCTTCCTTTTCCTTCACTTCTTCACTTGTCTACAATTGGCAACTTGTATGATTATGATTTTTTCTTGCTTCAACAACAACTCCACTTTGTTAAGGACCCTCTACTTGGTAGGAAATGATTTTTGGAGGAATATTTGTCAATTTTTCTTGTGGAATTTCACTATGGCCGAATGGCCTTGAAGTTTTCTCCTTTTTTTTGTGCTTGTTTTTCTTGAAATTTCTAGAGTCTTATTAGATAAAGATGACTTAGTCATCTATTTATCTCATAAATTGAACCCCCACATGGGCCTAGCCCATGTCATGGCCGGTTGGGCCTTTAATTTTTCTCAAAAAAAATTCCAAGCCCAATTGTGTTTGGTTAGTTCTCATAATTCATGAAAACAAATTTTTCCCAATTTCCAAATTTGCCCTTCGTCTTTCTCCATATTTCCACGAGTCATATTGCGAATTTCCTTTTATGCCCTTGACCTTTCTTAATATTTCCGCTTCTAAATTCTTTATAAGCAACTCATATGCTTAACAAAACAAAAGTAAGACCTTGTTTGTCATCTCCCCGCAATTACCTTGAATTATCCGATTGTACTAAAATGCGGGATATAACACCTTTAGCATCATTATTATTATCATTATCATGACTATCATCATCATTCTCGTTACATCTATATCATAGGCTTACTCGTTATATGAGGAGCGTAGTATAAACGTAGTACATATCGAGGATTGTGAGCTTATGAGCTCGGAGATCAATCATTTGGAGACAACATACTCGTATAGAGGATTTAGGAATTTCGCCAAAGAACCATGCCTTATGAAAGAAGGGTTAGCCTTACATACCTTTTTGTCGGACTATTCTACACTTGCACGTCCCCTTCCAATGTTAGTGTTTCTACCTTCATTAATATCATAACAATGGCCATTAGTCATTCACATTATCCACATTATCTAGATTTCTCAACTTGCTTCTAATTCATCCATATTCAAGGTCATAACACCCAACTTCGTCCATCCGTCTAAAGTGTCTAGTTCATGATCTTAATACCATTTATAACACATTCATATCACAACACAACAACATTCGTGATTCAATTCAAACTATTCCTCAAAATGTCACTATTCATCATTCATGACCTAGTTGACCATATTTTCTACAATCCATGCATTTCAACTCTCCAATATCTTAAACATCATATAAATATCATGAATCTTACCTTAGAAGTTGTAGGAACAAGCTTTAGTTGATAATACTCCACTTTGAGCAAAACCCTAGTTTTTCTCCATTTGGATTTCTTGACTTGGATGACCTTTGATGATGTTCTTACTCTTGATTCACTTTGTTTTATGTTGTTGATGACTTATGATCCTTGAAAGCTTGGATAATAAATGTAGAGAGAGGTTTTAGAGAGAAGGTGTGTAATGTGGAAATAAAATAAAACAAGTGTTGGTCCCTATATTTAATGAATTGCAAAATTTGTGCTGCGGTGAACAGTGGTCGTAAACTGAGTTTACGACCACGTATTCCATTTTACGGTTTGTCCCTTGCAGTCGTCTTTAACCTTTTCAAAAACCAGAAACTTTGGCTGCTTGCATGGTGATTTACGACCATGGTTTAAGGGTCGTAAATCACTTTACGGTCCGTAAACCAGATCGTATTTTACCATTTCCTCAACTGGCAGAAAGTTGAAGGCTTGCATGCCAGTTTACGACCTGGCAGTTTACGGATCGTATACCAGTTTACGGTCCGTATTTGCACTTTACGACCACTGGGCACATTGCAATTCTGCAACTTTCCATATTTCTTAGACTTCTCATTTTAATCACCCATATCCAGGCACATGCATTGCTAACCTCACCTTGCCTTATCTTAGCCAACTTTCTCGTCTTACGTCGGATTCCTTTGAAATCTCGCCTAAGGTCATCAAACGTCGTTTCTTTCTCATGGACAACATACACCCATACTTATCACTAGTTCGTTCACTTACGTACCAACGGAAAATTTTTCCGAGGTGTAACATTCTTCCCCCCTTAAGAACATTCGTCCCCGAATGTTAAGGTGATCGAGAATTCTACAAAAATTTCGCTAGAGTTTCCCCTATAACATGGCACTACCATCCTACCACAACAACCCATAATATCGATGCCACACAGGGCCACAACATAATAACATAAAATTTTGGCCACACATGACCCAAAAGCATAAAAGAAAAACATACATACCTTATGATATTGACGTCTCATCTTGGGCTTCTTCCAAGGGCTGAAATAAATGTGGGTATTTGGATCGCATACTTTCTTCCGCTTCCCACGTCATTTCCTCTCGATGGTTATTTCTCCACAAAACTTTAACTGAGGCCACTTCTTTATTTCTAAGCCTCCGTATTTGTCTATCTAATATGGCAATGGGTATTTCATCATAAGTCAATTTCTCTGTCACTTGTACATCATTTACTGGGACGATCCTAGTAGGATCTCCAATGCATTTTCGGAGCATCGAGACGTGAAACACTGGATGGACTGACTCCAATTCCGGAGGTAGTTCTAATTCATAGGCCACCTTGCCTATTTTGCGCACAATCTCATATGGCCCAATATACCGGGGACTAAGTTTCCTCTTTTTGCCAAATCTCATAACGCCCTTCATTGGTGACACTTTCAAGAACACCCAATCTTTCACTTCGAACTCTAAGTCCCTTCGACGATTATCCGCATAGGACTTTTGATGACTTTGGGCTGCTAACAACCGATCTTGTATGAGCTTAACTTTCTCTATGGCTTGCTAGACCAAGTCTGGTCCTATTAACTTAGTTTCTCCGGTTTCAAACCACCCGATTGGGGATCTACACTTTTTCCCATATAAAGCTTCATACGGTGCCATCTGAATACTGGAATGATAACTGTTGTTGTAAGCAAATTCAATGAGTGGTAAATGATCATCCCAATTTCCTCCAAAATCTATCATACATGCCCGTAACATATCTTCAAGAGTCTGAATAGTACGTTCGGCTTGCCCATCGGTCTGTGGGTGAAATGCCGTACTAAGGCTAACTCAGTTCCCTAAACCCTCTTGGAAAGACTACCAAAATTTTGCTGTAAACTGAGTACCTCTATCAGAGATAATAGATACCGGAATGCCGTGGAGTCTCACTATCTCTTTAAGGTAAAGCCTTGCATAATCTTCTGCCGCATAGGTCGTTCTGACCGGTAAGAAATGGGCTGATTTTGTGAGTCTATCCAAAATCACCCATATAGAGTCATACTTACGTCGAGAACTAGGTAACCCCATAATGAAGTCCATATTAATCACTTCCCACTTCCACGTTGGGATTTCTATAGCTTGCAATAATCCGCCCGGTTTTTGGTGCTCGATTTTCACCTGTTGACAATTAGGACATTGAGCTACGAATCCCGCTATATCTTTCTTCATCCCATTCCACCAATATATAGTCTTAAGGTCATGATACATTTTCGTCGCTCCAGGGTGCACAGAATAACGGGAGAAATGAGCTTCTCTCAAAATCTGGTGGCGTAGGTCTTCCACATCAGGGACACATAGTCTGCCTCGGCATCGGAGAACTCCGTCTCCCGAAACGTCAAACGATGACTCCTCCTTTTTAGGGAGTGTGTCTCTGTATTGTATTAGCATGGGATCCTTATATTGTCGCTCTTTCACTTCTGCTACTAGCGACGAGACTGCTGTATTTTGGATAGTAGCTCCGCTGCTACCTGAGTCCAATACTCGGACTCCTAGGCTAGCTAATTGTTGGAGTTCACGGGCCATTTCTCTCTTTTCTGGTCGTACATCACTTAGACTTCCCATCGATCTACGGCTAAGAGCATCAGCCACAACATTTTCCTTTCCGGGGTGATACAAGATATCCACATCATAGTCTTTCAGCAATTCTAACCATCGTCGTTGCCGCAAATTCAACTCTTTCTGCTTGAAAATGTATTGAAGACTCTTATGATCTGTATAAATATCCACGTGGACACCATATAAGTAATGTCTCCATATCTTTAATGCATGAACCACCGCGGCCAATTCTAGATCATGGGTAGGATAATTCTGCTCATGTTTCCGCAATTGCCTTGAAGCATACACAATCACTTTGCCATGTTGCATCAATACACAGCCTAGCCCAACGCCTGAAGCATCACAATAAACAACATATCCTTCCAATCCCTCTGGAAGTGTCAGAACTGGGGCAGAAGTCAATCTACCCTTTAACTATTGGAAACTACGTTCACAAACATCTGTCCATTGAAACTTTGCCGATTTCTGGGTCAACTTTGTGAGTGGTGCAAAAATAGAAGAAAAAACTTCGACAAATCTTCTGTAATAACTTGCTATGCCCAGAAAGCTATGAACCCTCGTAGGAGTTGTGGGCCTTGGCCAAGTCTTCACGGCCTCAATCTTTTGGCTATCCACTCGAATGCCATCGGCTGCAACGATATGCCCTAAAAATGCTACCGAGTTCAACCAAAACTCGCATTTGGAAAACTTTGCAAATAACTCCCGAGTTCGAAGAACTCCAAGGACAGTACGCAAATGATCCGCATGCTCTGCCTAGGATCTAGAATACACCAAGAAGTCATCGATAAATACTATCACAATTAAATCCAGGAAGGGTCTGAACACATTATTCGCCAAATCCATAAATACCGCTGGCGCATTAGTTAGCCCAAATGACATTACCCGGAATTCAAAATGACCATATCTTGTTCTAAAAGCTGTCTTAGGGATATCCTTTTCCCTAACTCTCACTTAATGATACCCGGACCTCAAATCAATCTTTGAAAACCATTTGGCACCTTGCAATTGATCAAACAAGTCATCAATCCTCGGAAGGGGATATTTATTCTTAATCGTCACCTTATTCAATTGCCTATAATCAATGCACATTCTCAAAGAGCCATCTTTCTTTCGGACAAACAATACGGGTGCTCCCCACAGGGATGAACTAGGCCTAATAAAGCCTTTCTCAAGCAAGTTTTTCAATTGCTCTTTCAATTCTTTCAGTTCGGCAGGTGCCATTCTATAAGGGGCAATCGATATAGGTTTAGTGTCTGGCAACACATCAATAGCAAGGTCAATATCCCGCTCGGGAGGAAGGCCTAGAAGATCTTCCGGGAACACATCCGAAAATTTATTCACTACGGGAACTGACTGAAGAGTCGGCGATTCAGCTTCTATATCTTGAACTCGCACTAGATGATAAATATATCCTTTCGTGATCATCTTCCTTGCCTTTAGATAGGAAATAAACCTACCTTTTGGTGACGCCGTATTCCCTTTCCATTCTAAGACTGGTTCTCCCGGGAATTGGAAACGAACCATCTTCATTCTACAATCAACATTGGCATAACAAGAAGCCAACCAATCCAAGCCCATAATGACGTCAAAATCTACCATTTCTAGCTCATGCAAATCAATAATTGTACAACGGTCACAAATCATAACTACACAATCTCTATATACTCGGCTAGCTATTACCGATTCACCCACGGGTGTAGACACCTCAAAAGGTTTGATCGACTCCGGCTCGACTATAAATTGACCCGCAATATAAGGAGTAACATATGATAATGTGGAGCCCGGATCAATCAAAGCATCATGGGAGAATACCGATAATATACCTGTGACCACGTCAGGAGAAGACTCAAGATCTTGGCGTCCAGCCAAAGCATACAGACGGTGCTGAGGACCGCTAGAACTGGGAGCTCTGCCTCTACCCCTAATAGGGCCAACTGGCGCATGTGAACCTGGCCCCGTAGGGCGTACAGAGGCCGAAGATCCGGCTACTGACCCTGATGGCTGGGTTCTACCCCCACCATGTACTGAGGGGCAATCACGCATAATATGGCCTGGTCGACCACATGAATAGCAACTATCTGAACCCAATCGGCATCGACCCCAATGCGACTTCCCACACTGGGAACATCGTGGTGCAGGTGGCCTTGACTGGCCTGTATCATCTCTGAACTGAGGTCCTGAATAGCTCGGACTCTGCCCTGAACGAGCAGATCTATCAAGGCTCTGGCCTGGAAACCGTGGAGGGGCACTGGTCATGGAATAGCCTGAATGCCTGGAAAGCTGCTGCCTGTGTCCGCCTCTGGACTCACTCATCGGGCCTGAGGATCTGGCCCTCTTGCTATGTCCCCGATCATGCTCACTCTCACTCCTCTGCTGCTGTAGGCTTTCTTCTAAGTTCTGAGCATGTACTTGAATGCGTGCAATATCCATACCGTCCTGAAAGGACGCAGTCAAGCATTTATCCATCAAGTGTGGCCCTAGGCCCTTTATAAATCGGTGTACCCGGTCGCCCATATCCGCTACCATGGCCGAAGCATACCTAGCTAAGGAGTTAAAGTGGAGGCTATACTCTAGGGCACTCATACTACCTTGCCCTAAATTCAAGAATTTATCGGCCCTGGCTTGCCGAACTTCTGGGGGCATATAATGACGGAGAAAAGAATCGACAAACTCTTTCCATACCGGGGGAGGTGCATTGGCCCCCCGTGAATCCATCCATACCGTATACCACTGGATCGAGACATCTCTCAATCTGTATGACGCTAGTTCCACCGACTCGGTGTCTGAAGCATATATCAACCGAAGCGTCCTTAGCATACCATCGATGAAATCCTGAGGATCCTCCTCCGGCTTTGACCCAAAGAATTCCGGAGGGTTTAAATTAATAAAATCACGAGCCCTTGCACTAACAGCCCTATCACCATGCCCTGAACTCTGCCTCTGAGTCTGGGCCGCAACCAATTGAGTCAACACATTAATGGCCTCTTTTACATCTTGGCTAGAAGCATCCGGCGGAGGAGTTGGAGGTGCTAGAGCTGGGGCTGAGGCCCCCTCACGCTCCCCAGAAACAGGCACTGTCTGGGAGGACTGAGATTGAGCCGCACTCTGGGACTCACTTTTCTCTACTACCGGTGGCGGTGCTCTTTTAGCCCGCTTTTCTGCCACCGTCTTGCCCTTTTGGGCTGCTGTAGCCTTTTTCTTCTTAGGCATCTCTGAAATGCACAACAACAGATTAAGGAGCAAGAATTTCTTACATCATAGCTCTATCGCACGATTCTTATGAAGAAGAAGGTCATTTATTCCTAAAATGTCTGCAGTCTCTTGTTTATAAGTGTGGCGCGCAACACACCCATAACCAAGACTCTACTAGACACATCTCGTAGACACACCCTAGGACTGAACTGCTCTGATACCACTTTTGTCACGACCCGCCTAGGGGGCCGCGACGAGCACCCGGTGCTAGCCCACCCGGGCACCCCTTGACTCATACTTATGCTTACATCTAGGTGAGCCACATAATTAGACATGCATTTTCGTTCATTCATCAAACTAGTCCAATCGGACAATCACATCTTTAAATCATCATTGGCATTTATGCCACATCAGATGTACATAAGCCGACAAGGCTACCATAAGGTGTACAAAATATAGGCCGACAAGGCCAGACATATCTAACCGTATACACGTGACTACGAGCCTCTAAGAGTATAACAGAACATATGAGCGGGACAGGACCCCGCTATGACCATAATTATATACACAAAAGAATAATTACCCAAAAGCTATGGCTCCGGAAGAAAAGGATCTCTGCTATGCAATCTCTGAATAAGCAGCTATGGATCAAGTCTATCTCCCTGTGCACCTGCGGGCATGACGCAGCGTCCACAAACAAAAGGACGTCAGTACGAAGAATGTACTGAGTATGTAAAGCATGATCAACATCGATATATAAGCATAGTAAACAACATGTGAAGTAGCATAGGAGGGGAAGACAATAATGTCATCTTCTTGGAACTTACCTACCTTTCATAGGAAATTCCCATTTCTCATGCGTATTTAATAATAGTGCTCGTATTAGTATACATACCCCTGTTCGCATTCATATACATAGTCTTTTCACATTCATATTCATATTATATACATAGCCATACACTTATATACATACATACATAGCGTGCCCGACCATAAGGTTCGATGTTTCATACATACTTGGCCAACCAAGGCTCAATGTTATATCTACCTGGCCCTACCAAGGCTTCAGGGTTATCCGTATCATCTGCAGATGTGTGCACGCGTTACGTAATCATATACATACATATATATAAACACATACCCTATCCGGCACCATAGGCTCGGGGTTTCGTTATAGCAGTTTATAGGCACACATACATCTAATAGCCCGTGGGCACCTTTAGCATCATTATTATTATCATTATCATGACTATCATCATCATTATCGTTAAATCTATATCATAGGCTTACTCGTTATATGAGGTGCGTAGTACAAACATAGTACATATCGAGGATTGTGAGCTTATGAGCTCGGAGATCAATCATTTGGAGACAACATACTCGTATAGAGGATTTAGGAATTTGGCTAAAGAACCATGCCTTATGAAAGATGGGTTAGCCTTACATACCTTTTTGTCGGACTATTCTACACTTGGATGTCCCCTTCCAATGTTAGCTTTTCTACCTTGATTAATATCATAACAATGGCCATTAGTCATTCACATTATCCACATTATCTAGATTTCTCAACTTGCTTCTAATTCATCCATATTCAAGGTCATAACACCCAACGTCTTCCATCCGTCTAAAGTGTCTAGTTCATGATCTTAATACCATTTATAACACATTCATATCACAACACAACAACATTCGTGATTCAATTCAAACTATTCCTCAAAATGTCACTATTCATCATTCATGACCTAGTTGACCATATTTTTTACAATCCATGCATTTTAACTCTCCAATATCTTAAACATCATATAAATATCATGAATCTTACCTTAGAAGTTGTAGGAACAAGCTTTAGTTGATAATACTCCACTTTGAGCAAAACCCTAGTTTTTCTCCATTTGGATTTCTTGACTTGGATGACCTTTGATGATGTTCTTACTCTTGATTCACTTTGTTTTATGTTGTTGATGACTTATGATCCTTGAAAGCTTGGATAATAAATGTAGAGAGAGGTTTTAGAGAGAAGGTGTGTAATGTGGAAATAAAATAAAACAAGTGTTGGTCCCTATATTTAATGAATTGCAAAATTTGTGCTGCGGTGAACAGTGGTCGTAAACTGAGTTTACGACCACGTATTCCATTTTACGGTTCGTCCCTTGCGATCTTCTTTAACCTTTTCAAAAACCTGAAACTTTGGCTGCTGGCATAGTGATTTACGACTCCATAAACCAGATCGTATTTTACCATTTTGCTCAACTGGCAGAAAGTTGAAGGCTTGCATGCCAGTTTACGACCTAGCGTTTACGGACCGTATACAAGTTTACGGTCCGTATTTGCACTTTACGACCACTGGGCAGATTGCAATTCTGCAACTTTCTATATTTCTTAGACTTCTAATTTTAATCACCCATATCCATGCACATGCATTGCTCACCTCACCTTGCCTTATCTTAGCCAACTTTCTCGTCTTACGTCGGATTCCTTTGAAATCTCGCCTAAAGTCATCAAACGTCGTTTCTTGCTCATGGACATCATACACCCATACTTATCACTAGTTCGTTCACTTACGTACCAACGGAATTTTTTTTCGAGGTGTAACAGAAAGTAAAGGATATGTGGCATGTCGGGTAAGAATTTTGAGCGACGAGTTAATGATGGCATAATGATGTCTTGGAGAAGAGTGATAATGTTACTTAGATTGTTATCGAGGTGTTAAACAAGTGTCAAGAAGGTTCCATAAGGATTGGAGATCAAACGAGTCGACGAGAACGAGTTTCGGAGAACTGTGCATTATACGGCCAAACATACTGGCCGTATGAAACATACGGACCGTATGTCCAGCCATATGTCTTGCCCAGAATGAGGTCCTTTACTGGACCAGATCTACGGCCAGACATATGGCCAGTATAAATTATACAGACCGTATGTTGGTCCGTAGAATCTGGTCGGGACAGATTTTAAGTTGATATACGGGCCTCTCTCTCATTTAATTCTTTTCAATTTCCACTCCCCTCACTTCAAGAAACCTCTAGAATTCTCTCCACTCTCCATACACAAGAAACCAAGAGAAATCTATGATCAACTACATCAAACCCACAAAATCAAGTGTACAAAACATATCAAAGTTCATCTAAGCCAAGAAATCCCAAGGGATGTGGACTAGGGTTTTTGTGCAAGAAGAGAATTCCCACTCAAGGCTTATTCTTCCATGATATAAGGTAGGTTTTATGATCATTCCTTATTGTTTAAGGTGTTGAAAGTTAAAAACACTTGGATTGTAAAAAGATGTAGGAAATGGGTCATGAATGTGTGAATAGTGTCATTGTTGAGTAATAGTTTGCGATGAACGATGAATATTGGTATGTTGCGATTGTAAGGATGTTTTGAACGACATTTAGAACATGGAATAAGTATTATGTGTGAGAAAATGCAATAATGAATTATGACTATGATTATGGAGAAATTGGAGAGAAATCGTGAAATGTGGATAATATAGATGGATGATGATTGTTGCTTGTGATATTGTGAGTGTTGTCATCAATGTTTGGGAGTTAGTATAGAATATGGGGAAAGTTGTATCAACAAAGGAAATGCTTCCCAATTTTATTTATCCTTAGTAAACACGTTTAAGTAATGGATTAGCTAATGTTAACGCGAATTCTCTTGATGGTAGAAACGTGGGCATCGAAGGAGAACAAGAAAGCGATAGATTAGTTAAACGAAAGAGGTATGTGAGGCTAATCCTTTATTTCTATTCCATGAATCAGATGGCATGATTTTTCCTTCTTCTCCATGAATCCTCTATATCCTGGAAAACTAAGAGTCTATGTTCATGAATAGCTACATGAGATAAGAGATACATTACGAGCCCAATAGTGGTGATGATGAGCTTAAGTCTAAAGATTCTGGAGTTCATGATATGATGTTCCTATATAGTTAATGGTGTCATTTATTGTATACACTCACCTTATATACTATTTCCATCAAGGTGAGGCAGAATACTTATAAGTGCTCCGTAATGGAATCGGGGGTTCACGACCTTATGTCACCCTGACATCGCCATAGGTACCTTAAAGTTCTAATGTATGTTTTTAATGATAAATGTATAATGATGCTAAGTCATGATATGTCTATGAGATGATCAATAATGTAAGTTTATAATATGCCTATGCCATGTATGAAAATGTTGAGTTACGATGGGTATATAACGATATGATTCCACTGTGCCTAAATGGCTGGACATGTCATCGCTAGGGCGGTCTGCTTATGATTCCACCGCACCTAGAAGGCCGGACATGATCACCACTAGTGGGCGGCATATGGTGGTTACCCGGACACGGGTTTACGATGAGGATTATGATGCGATGATATATGCGCTATGATGACACATGTACTATGATTATATAAATATACGATATATGTATGAAATGTATTAACCTATGAAACTCATGCAGGTTATATTTTCCTCCTATGGCTAATGATTCTTAAATTATGTTCATTTCATTCTTGTCTTACATACTCAGTACAAAGTTCATACAGACGTCCGTTTTCTTTGGACGTTGTGTTCATGCCCACATGTAGACAGGGAGGTGATCTTGATCTAGACTCGTAGGAGCTAGTAGCTGATTTGAGAGCACTCCATTGTTCCGGAGGTGCTTTTGATTATTCTTTTGTGTACATATGTATATTTTGGGCACGAAGGGGTCTTGTCCCGTCCCTACATCTAGCACTCTAGTAGAGGCTCGTAGATACGTAGGTGTGGGTGATATGGTCTCACGATGTTACTACTGTATATATATATTATCATTTTGATAGCCGAAAGGCTTATGGATATAAAAGTATTTATGTTCTCAAATGAAAGATGATTTTCATATGATTTGAGTATGATGAGTAATAAAATGAGTGGTGCCCGGTGGTTAGCCCCGGGTACCCGTCACGGCTCCTAGTCGGGTCGTGACGAAAGTGGTATCAGAGCAGTTCAGTCCTAGGAAGTGTCTACGAGCCGTATCTAGTAGAGTCTTTTTTATGGTGTGTTGCGCGCCACACTAATAAACAGGAGGCTACAGGGCATTTAGGAAAAATGACCGTCTTTCATCTTAACAGATCGTGCGATAGGGCTGTATTATAAGATTTTCTCCTCCCTAATAGTGTGCTATGATTTCGGATATGCCACCAAAGTGAAAAGCTACAGCCTCCCAAAAGGGCAAGACTACAATGAAAAGGCGGGTAGAAAGAGAGCCGCCAATGAATGTAGAAGAGGGCGAGTCACATAATGAGGCTTTATCTAACATTTTCTCCACCCCTCCCAATGTAGAAGAACAATGAGGAGCTTCAGCTCCAGTTCCTCCACCGGTCGCTTCAGGTCAACAAGTGACCGAGGCTATCCATTTATTGACGCAGTTAGTTGCCACCCAGGCATAGCGGAAGACTGCGGGTTCAGGTGATCGAGCAGCTAGTACCAGAGCCCGTGATTTATGAGTTTGAATCCTCTGGAGTTTTTCAGGTCAAAGCCGGATGAAGACCCGCAAAGTTTTATTGATGAGATGCTGAGAACATTGAGGATTATTCATGCCTCCGAAACAGAATCTGTGGAGTTGGCATCTTATAGACTCCGAGATGTGGCGGTATTATGGTACAATAATTGGCTAGCATGAAGAAAAGAAAATGTGCCTCCTCCCGTGTGGCAAGAATTTGTAGATGCTTTCATCCGTCACTATTTGCCACCCGAGGTCTGCCGAGCTAGAGCGGATAGATTTTTAAATTTGAATCAAGGGAATATGAGTGCTCGAGAGTATAGCCTTCAACTCAATTCATTGGCTAGATATGCCCCGACTATAGTGGTTGATATGGGAGATAGAGTGCACAGGTTTGTGAGTGGCTTAGGGCTACATTTATTTAAGGATGTGAGCATTTTAAACCACCCTGAAAAGGCAAATGTAGTAGCTGATACGCTTAGCTGCCGATCGATGGGTACCCTATGCGAAGTTCCTCCGGGGAAGAAAGAATTAATTCATGAGCTCCACCAATTAGCTAATCTTGGAGTACGTTTAATTGATTCAGGTGGTGCAGGAATCTGTATTAATGATCCCACAGTTTCGTCCCTGGATATGGAAGTGAAAGAGCGTCAGTATGAAGATCCTCATTTGTGGCATTACAGAGACACATCTCATGAAAAAGAGAAGTCCCCATTTGAAATTTTTAAGGATGGAATTCTCAGACATTGAGGCAGGCTATGTGTTCTGAATGTTGCAGAATTGCGCCGTCGAATTCAAGAAGAAGCCCATTATTCTTTGTATTCTATTCACCCAGGTGCAACAAAGATGTATCACGATCTCAAATTGATATATTGGTGGGATGGCATGAAGAGAGACATAGCAGAATTTGTAGCTCAATGTCCAAATTGCCAACAAGTGAAAATCGAACATCAAAATCCTGGAGAATTATTGCAAGCAATGGAAATTCCTACTTGGAAATGGGAAGTGATCAACATGGATTTTATTGTGGGGTTACCTTATTCCCGAGGCAAGTATGATTCCATATGGGTGATTGTGGACAGATTGACGAAAGCAGCTCATTTTCCTCCAGTCAGAACCACATACTCGGCATGGGATTATGCAAGGTTATATCTCAAGGAAATTGTGCGACTCTATGGTATTCCGATATCCATTATCACAGATAGAGGAGCGCAATTTACAGCCAAGTTCTAGAAGACTTTTCAAGAAGGTCTAGGTACCCAAGTGAAGCTTAGCACGACATTTCATCCATAGACCGATGGACAAGCCGAACGTACTATTCAGACTTTGGAAGATATGCTACAGGCATGTATTCTAGATTTCGGTGGTAGTTGGGATGATCACTTACCTCTAATCGAGGTTGCATACAACAATAGCTACCATTCCAGTATCCAAATGGCTCCGTATGAAGCTTTATATGGAAGGAAGTGTAGATCCCCAATTGGATGGTTTGAAACAGGAGAAGTACAGCTGATAGGCCCTGAATTGATTCAGCAAGCGGCAGAAAAAGTCAAGGTGATCCGAGATCGGTTGTTGACAGCCCAAAGTCGCCAAAAATCTTATGCGGACAACCGCCGGCGAGACTTGGAATTTTAGGTTGATAACTGGGTATTTTTGAAGGTGTCGTCAATGAAAGGGGTGATGAGATTTGGCAAGAAAGGGAAGTTAAGTCCTCGATACATTGGACCTTATAAAATTATCCACAAGGTGGGTCATGTTGTTATAGCCCGTACTTTGTGCGTTTGGATATTTCAAGGTCGTCGTGGAAAGTTAAGGGCGAGACCATTTTCAAAACTTATTATTGTATACAAGTCGATTATGAATATTATTTATGAATATTGGTAGTATGGAGAGATTGAGAAAGGTTAAGGATAAGAAGAGAAATTCACAAAAAGAAGTCGTGGAAATAATGTGGAAGGCTAGGGGCGGAATGGCAATATTGAGGAAAGTCGAGGAGCAAATGGGAATTTTATAAAAGGAGTTCATGAAGGTTCCAAAAAGGGCATATTGGCCATGTGATGGAAATCTATGGACCAAAGTGTACATGGAAAGACAATGAGTCATCTTTTAATTCTTTAAGAAAAATTCAAGAAAAAGAGAAGAATTCTATAGGAAATGAAGAAAGGAGCATGTGGCCATTTAATAAGTAATGGGGGCTATTTGTAAATTTTAAAAAGTTAGGGGCCAAAGCTTCTTAAGAAGACATTAGTAATCTTCTTTTAATTTTAAGAAAAAGCAAGAATTTTCTAGAGAGGGGCATGTGCCCCTCACATGCTTGGAGGTATATATATAAGAGTCTCCCCTCCAATTCAAGACAAAGAAAACAAGAACAAACAAAAAAAAAAAGATGAAGAGAGTGAGATAAGGAGGGTTTCGGCAAAGGCTTAACAAAATTAGGCCAAGGAAGTTGTGTTCCAAAAATTTATTTCTTCATGCAATCCTACTAATTTGAAGGCCCTCTTTAACATGGTATACCTGTTGAAACAAAAATCTTCCTCTTTCTTGCAAGATGACAACCTTGGCTAAGTTGAGGAATTGAAGAGAAAAGGTAAGAATCCAATCTTCTTATATGTATTATGGATGGTTGTGCATGTTGTGATACGTAGAAGTGAATGGAACTCATGAAATATGCATATGCATGGTGTTGGCCGAATAGAGTAGTAGTGGTGTAGAAATGATAAATTAATTTTATTAAGTAATTTGATTGTTGTGTTGTGAATTCCATGATGTAAAATGGATGAAAAACATGAAGTCATGGATGTTGTATAGTGGTCGTGTGCATGGTGTGTGTGGCCGTGTGTGTGTTGTTGCATGTAAGGATGATGAACCAATTTTATCTAGTATCTTGATTGTTGTTGTAGTGTATAGAAAATATGGAAAAATTCATGGAAATATGTATGTAATGTTGTGGCCGAGAATGGTGATATTTTGTAAGCTATGGTGAATTGGTTTCATGTGATGTTCTAGTTGATGTCGTTGTGGATTTCATGAGGCGAAATGAGAATTAAATGGTTAGAAGTGAAGTTGTTATTGTTCTTGTGCAAATTGGAAAGTGTTGGACAAAGAAGCATGTTGATTGAATCATTTTGAAAGATACGTGAATTGAATATTAAAGTGTTGCTAGAATAATTGTTGGTATTGTTGATAGTTTGGCCGGGTTGAATTCCCGGATTGTTGTCGATTAAGAATTTGGCCAAGTTAGATTTTGGGGAATGGTGTATTTACAGGGGAAATGCTGCCGAAATTTCGGCAGACAAAGTGTTACTTTATGAATCAACTTTTAAATGCTTTAACTAAGGTTTGGTAAATGTGACCTAATTGTAGATTTTGGCGAATTTGGAACGTGAATTTTGAGAAGCGTAAGGAGCGGAAAAAGGTATATAAGGCTTCACCATTCTTTCTATGGCATGTCTTAGATGTAATAAGTCGGATACGAGCCGTGGGGACAACTCCGTTCTCTGGAATCTGCACCCAAAGTTTTCCACGTTTCGTTCATTAGAATTGAGCTAAAAATTGTGCAAAATGTTAGAAAGACTTCCTAAATATCTAGAGCTCGCATAGAGAGGTCCCGACTACCCTAAAACCCTACCAGGAGACGTCATGAAATGTAACGAACGTGAATTTGATATGCCTCCTCATTTGACCCGAGGTGGGCCCATGGATCCCGGATTTTTTTTATTGTTCCGGTTGACCTATTTTGAAATAGAACCTAAAGGAAACCTTTGATCCTTATACCGCTTACCTAATGACAAGTAATGTAGCTATTCTAATGAGAATAATCCTACGACGATAATGATAATGACGATGTAAGGAAGAGAATATGTCTATGATGAGAACGACGAGAACGATTGCATGCCTAAAAGTCTTAAGTGAAGGATTCAATATGAATACAAGAATAATGGACTAGTTCTTGAGTCCAACCCTATTACTTTGTCATGACTCTATTTTCTAAAGACTCTAAAGTACATGAAATAATGTTTTATAAGCTTTACGATCTTGTCCCATGTTTTCCCTTAATGCTATTTTTCATTGATAGTCTCGCCTCATGATATTAGTTCCTTCAAGGTGAGGCATAACGATCATGATTATTTCATAATGTAATCGGAGGCTACCGACCATACGTCACTCCGACGTGGACATGGTTTTCTTGGGTTCTCGAGCGTGTTGTATGCATGTTATAAGTATATGCATATGATAAAAGATCCAGAGCGCTATAGACGCTGATATATGTACATGATACACGTCTATGTATACGATAAAAGAGCCAGAGCGCTATAGACGCTGATATATATACATGATGTATGCATATGTATACGGGGAAGATGGGAATGAGGCCAGAGCGTTATATACACATATCCACCTAATTAGTTGGCATTATATGACATGACATCATCCCGGACGCGGGATGTACATATTTATGGTTAAATGGATCGGTTGCCGACGCCTCGGCAATATGACATGTTCTATTTTTATATATATGAGCAAGAAATGTTTTTTTTAAAGGAAAGCTAAGCATGCATGGTATCCGCCCTCAGCGGCCCTCATATGTACATGTTACGCTTTTATCCTATGATATGTTCTAGGTTTCCATGCAGTTATTGTTCATACGCATATTTCTTGCTAAGTTACTAATCTTGCCTTACATATTCAGTACATTACTCGTACTGACCCCTCTTCTTCGGGGGCTGTGTTCATGCCGCGCAGGTACACCCAAAGCATGCGAAGTTAGCATAGAAGATGTTCCAGCAGAGTCGGTAGGCTTCATTTGTCCTGGAGTGCTACCAAGTCAGAGTATATGTGCTATGACGCTATGTTCGAGGTTAGAGACTTTGCAGACAGAGTCGTGGGTATAGAGTGTCAGCTTGTAGACGGCTTCGCCTGTCGATATGTTATTATGTTTCATATCACGGGTCCCATATGAGGGTAGACTTTACTTTTGAAAAAATATATTTGAGAGCTCACTATGTATTTTATTCTTAATTGATTCAAGAGTTTATATGTGTAATAAGAGTCAGCGGGTTCGCTCGGCTCCGGATATGGGGTCGGGTGCCCATCACACCCTAGTAAGGTCGGGGTGTGACAGAGTGGTATCAGAGCAGGTCGGTCTAAGGGTTGTCTGCAAAGTCGTGTCCGGTAGAGTCCTGTTTATGAGTGTGAAGCCGGCCACATTTATAAACAGGAGGCTGCGGGGCATCTAGGAGTTGTTGACCTTCTTTCTGTCTTAGATCGTGCGATAGAGCCAAGTCATAGGAAATAAGATTCCTGATACTAACCGTTAATTTCCGCAGACGCCTGGTAGCAGCGGAAGCGGGCAAGTGACGAGATGGCAAGTTACAAAGGTAAGCTTGAATAATCATTCTGTTACTTGGAACTGGAAAGTTCTGATAGCTGGAATATGTCCTATAGTCATATGTTTTGCAAAGTATTGTCGATATTTGCTATGTACTTATTTTAAATAGCGGAAGTGGTGAACGAGGTCCTACCAGAATGGATACGTTTAATAAAAAGAGACGCGGAAAACAAAGAGGGGGGTAAACGCCATAACCAGACAGTAAACGAGATGTGTTGTTCTAGAGGACCTATGGGTCTGGCGTGGCGATAAAGGTGCGATCACTGCTATCAGGAATCTGGAAGTCCAGGATAGGAGTTAGCCATATACACGGGCGGAAGGTGAGCATTGGAAATCGAGAAGGGCAAAACGGTAATTATAAAAGCAGGGACGTGTTACGGAAATGTCCCAGAATCTGTAAGACTTCGACTTGCTCCAGAACATGTGATAAAGGTCATGTGAGGAAGCGGACGCGAAAATATCAGTATTAAGACACTGAATTTCAGTGAAGTCTTTGGGTTAAGCGTGCTCAGGAGGGAGCAATTCCATGATGGGTGACCCCCTGGGAAGTTGACAAGAAATTTTATAAATTGAGGCATAAGAGACAAATGAAAAGCTAGGGTAGCCTAATGAAAAACTAGAGTGTATGGGATGGTTGCAGACTATAAGATGACACGTAGGACGAGGCAGACTAGCTCGGTGAAGAGACAGAAAAGGCATCACAGCCCTAGAATTAGGCTAAGCCTGAACAGCGTTTGGAGGTATTTTGTGGGCTGGTAGATAGTAAATATATATAAATATATAAAGGTGTAGCGTATCCCATACATGATTGTAGTGGACGACACGTGAGTCCCAGCGCCCGGAGCTACGGAAAAGGGGCATTGATCACGCAAGGATACCGAAGTTCGAAAAGTGGCAAAGATAAACGGTGAAACTGTTGCCAGGTAAATCATTATTGTTCTACTATAGGTAAAGATTTGAAATTCTAGTATAAACAACACTTAGAAAATAAAGAGTGAGTAGATGGAAAACAAAGAGATCAAAGTGTCACAGGAAAAAGGGAAAAGTAAGAAACCTCCGCGAGTAAAATCTTGGGAGAAGCTACCGACAAAACACGAACCCGCTTGGATGGAAATCCAAGAAGGCATGTAAAAAGGGATAAAGTGTGGTTAGGTGAGACAAAAGAAGAGTGTATGAAGTTCGAGAACGGATGTCGATAAGGGGGCGAAAGGAGTAGTGACTAGGATAAGAAAACGTGAAGTGAGAGGAAGAGTGCTTAGGCTTGCAATGATGTTGAGGTGAGAGATCTATAAAAGAATAAGTATGTAGCTATGGTAATGTACGAGCAAGGATAGGGAGAGCGGAAGTTGTAAGAATTTGGTGCGAAGGACAAAAGTAGTGGACGCCTGAGAGATATGGACGTATAGCTGTAATACAAACATGTAGTTGAAGGAGAATCACGAGCAGGTGGGCCAAACGAGTGAAAGGACGAATAGTGAATGGAAAGGTGTGGAAATATGGACAAAATGAGGACTGTTGGCATATAAGGAGTCCCCTAAAGGGGGGGAGACCATATTAGACCTAAAAAGGAAACCTATTAGCTTGGAATCAGAGTTTAAAATAGGTCGGCGTGTCGCAAGAATACTTGGGAGGGAAGTAGAAGCGAAATAACAATGAGTATACTAAGAGATGGACCTGAAGATGAAGAAATAGCCTACGGCTACACTGAACCGTTAAGTAAGGATGGTGCACTAAGACATGGTTTCCATTTAGGTGCGGTGACGAGACAATAATAAAAAAAGAAGGACCCGGAAGGAACAAGGATAATGAGGTGACACAGTGAGTTAGACAAAACCTATGACATAGAGCAGTGACTCATGAAAAGCACAAGGAGTTCGATTATAAGGAAAAATAAGGTAAAGGATATGGAACGGACATGGAGAAAAGGGCAACTATAAAGGAACCCCCTCCCGAAGTGCTACCAGACCCCACAAGATCAGTTGAACATTCGAGGACGAATGTTCTATAGGGGGGAGGATGTTATAGCCCGTACTTTGTGCGTTTGGATATTTCAAGGTCGTCGTGGAAAGTTAAGGGCGAGACCATTTTCAAAACTTATTATTGTATACAAGTCGATTATGAATATTATTTATGAATATTGGTAGTATGGAGAGATTGAGAAAGGTTAAGGATAAGAAGAGAAATTCACAAAAAGGAGTCGTGGAAATAATGTGAAAGGCTACGGGCGGAATGGCAATATTGAGGAAAGTCGAGGAGCAAATGGGAATTTTATAAAAGGAGTTCATGAAGGTTCCAAAAAGGGCATATTGGCCATGTGATGGAAATCTATGGACCAAAGTGTACATGGAAAGACAATGAGTCATCTTTTAATTCTTTAAGAAAAATTCAAGAAAAAGAGAAGCATTCTCTAGGAAATGAAGAAAGGAGCATGTGGCCATTTAATAAGTAATGGGGGCTATTTGTAAATTTTAAAAAGTTAGGGGCCAAAGCTTCTTAAGAAGACATTAGTAATCTTCTTTTAATTTTAAGAAAAAGCAAGAATTTTCTAGAGAGGGGCATGTGCCCCTCACATGCTTGGAGGTATATATATATATATATATATATATATATATATATATATATATATATATATATATACATGAGTCTACCCTCCAATTCAAGACAAAGAAAACAAGAACAAACAAAAAAAAAAAGATGAAGAGAGTGAGATAAGGAGGGTTTCGGCCAAGGCTTAACAAAATTAGGCCATGGAAGTTGTGTTCCAAAAATTTATTTCTTCATGCAATCCTACTAATTTGAAGGCCCTCTTTAACATGGTATAGTTGTTGAAACAAAAATCTTCCTCTTTCTTGCAAGATGACAACCTTGGCTAAGTTGAGGAATTGAAGAGAAAAAGTAAGAATCCAATCTTCTTATATGTATTATGGATGGTTGTGCATGTTGTGATACGTAGAAGTGAATGGAACTCATGAAATATGCATAAGCATGGTGTTGGCCGAATAGAGTAGTAGTGTTGTAGAAATGATAAATTAATTTTATTAAGTAATTTGATTGTTGTGTTGTGAATTCCATGATGTAAAATGGATGAAAAACATGAAGTCATGGATGTTGTATAGTGGTCGTGTGCATGGTGTGTGTGGCCGTGTGTGTGTTGTTGCATGTAAGGATGATGAACCAATTTTATCTAGTATCTTGATTGTTGTTGTAGTGTATAGAAAAGATGGAAAAATTCATGGAAATATGTATGTAATTGTCACGACCCAGCTAGGGGCCGTGACGGGTACCCAGGGCTAACCGCCGAGCACCGCTCGCACTACTACTCCCTTAACCTATTTAACCATCATTCATCGATTTCCTGTCAACTCTAAGAAATATCGGATTTTGCGTTACAAAAATATACTGCTTTAATACAAGAACATGTTTCAATAAACTTATACACATACATACTATCCATATCGTGGAACCACATAACCCACACCTAGCATCTACGAGCCTCTAGTAAATGACATATACAATGTACACAAAAAGAGCAACCAATTAGCACCTCCGGAAAAAAAAAATGGAGTGCTCCTGTAATCTGCGGATGGCTCCTACGGATCTGCGACGTCTCCCTGTCTGCCTGTGGGCATGAGCACAACATCCAAAGAAAAGGATGTCAGTACGAACATTGTACTGAGTATGTAAGGCATGCATCAATAGATATGGTAAGAGTAATAAGGTAAAGTAGAACAAGAAAATAACTGATATTTGCTTGCCTCTTAAGGCGGATCCATGCATGCTTATTAATACTTTGCTGCGGAACGTGCAGCCCGATCCTCATATCATTACAATATGTTAGTGCCGAGGAACGTACGGCCCGATCCATAATTATAATATGTTAGTGCCGAGGAACGTACGGCCCGATCCATAACCCATATGCCCTACGTCCGGGCACCCCGCGTCCGGGATGAAATCATGATATGCCAGCTGATCAGGTGGCCATGCGTCTATAGCGCCTCACCTTTCCCCATATCCTCTGTGTACATATACATATCATATACTTATATCATATACTTAGCATGCAGGAGAACCCAAGGAAAAGCTATAACTCCATCGGAGTGACGTAAGGTCGGTAACCTCCGATTATAAATTATGGACTACTCGTCATAACTTTGTCTCGCCTTGAAGGAACAACTATTATAAGGCGGGACTATCAATGAAGAGTGACATTAGGAGAACATAGAATTAAATCATAAATCTCGCAAGGTGTCAGCTCACGTACTTTGGAGTCTTAAAATAGTCATCTATCTGTGAATAAAATTGAGGAATTAAGAACAGCTCAACATTCTTATATCATCATTGAAATCATGATTTGGAACCTTTAGCGTGAAATCATTCTCATCGTAGTCATCATAGAAAAATACCTTCCTATTCGGCATCATTGCCGTTGTGATAAAATATTTTCATCGTTGTCGTCATAAGAGCTTACAAAATCGCAAACTATTTCTTGGAAGGTTACGGGTATTTGAAAGACATTTACGGGTTATCAAGAAAGGAATTAAGCATTGGAATCGTAGAACTATAACTTTATTGAAAACAAGGAGATCATGAAAGAGTTTATGAAATCGTAACATAAGATTCATGCCTTTGAAAGAAGGATACGAGCCTCAACATACCTTCGTCGTTTATCTGAGTTATCGTCCACTTGTCCCCTTTTGATATCGCGTCGTTACCTTCACGAGAGAATTTTGGACTAATGTTAGTTAATCGATTATGAAAACGCATCGTTACCTGTAGAGAAAATTGGGCGGCGTTCCCTTTGTTTTTACCACTTTTCCCCCGTTCTATCTCAACTCCCAAACATTTACAACAATACTTATAATATCACAAGCAACATTCATCATTTATGTACCTTACACAAAATCCACCATTTTCCTCCAATTTCCCCACATTTTTATGGTTTTAGCTAATCGTCACTTTTCTCGCACATCACACTTAGTTCGTAGTCTGAACATCATTTATAATGTATTCATAATCATATCATATCAACTTTCATGATTTCCATCCAACTACCACTCAATTGTGACACTACACATTCTTTAAAAACCCATTTTCCATGTTATTTCTATATCTCAAGCATCTTAGCCTTCCAACACCTTAAACAACATACCAAAGTCATGAAACTTACCTTAGTTGATGGTTGAATAAGCCTTGAGTAGTAATACCTTCTTTGCACCAAAACCCTACTTCACCTTTCTTGAGATTTCTTGAGGTAGATAGCCTTTACTAGCATTTCATACTCTTGTTGCATGGATTTGGTGTTGATGGTCTTAGGTTTCCTTTGATTCTCCTTGAATTTCTATGGATGAAGTGTTTGAAGAATGTTCTAGGGTGTTCTTGAGTTGTGTGGGTGAGAAATGGGATGAAATGAAGCCTTGGCCCCTTTTATTAATTCAAAATCTGGTCTTTAATGAAAAATTGTCGGGATGAACAGTGGTCGTATATCGCAGTTTACGGACCGTATTGTGGTTTACGGTCCGTCCTCCGCGATCGTTTTTAAACTTTTCAAAAACAGAAAGTTTGGCTAAGGGACATGGCACTTTACGACCGAGGTTTAAGGTCTGTAAACTAGTTTACGGGCCGTCCTCCAAGTCGTATTTAACCATTTTCACAACTTACAGAAGGTTGAGATTTTTGACAAGCTGGGGGACGATCGCACTATACAGTCCGTAAATCACTTTACGGGCCGTATTGTGCTATACGACCACTGAGCTGAATGATTTTCTGCAACTTCCCATATTTCTTAGACTTCTCATTTTAATCATCCTCGTCCATGCACATGCATTGCCCACCTTTTATCTCATCTTAACTTAGCCAACTTTCTCGTCTCCCATCGGATACTTTCGAAATCTCGCCTAAGGTCATCAAACGTCGTTTCTTGCTCATGGACATCATGCACTCATATTCATCACTAGTTCCTTCTCTTGCGTACTAACGGAAAATTTTCCGAGGTGTAACATTCTTCCCCCCTTTTGGAACATTCGTCCTCGAATGTTAAAATACTCGGGAATTCTAGGAAAATTTTGCCAGAGTCTCCTTTGTAAATTGATACTACTCACCTGCCACAACAACCCATAATATTTCCGCCTCACAGGGCTACACCACAATAACAATTCCTCTATGGCCACACACGACCAAAACATAAAAATTTAAAACATACATACCTTATATCGTCGACGTCTCATCTTGAATCTCTTTTGGGGATTGGAATAAATGTGGGTAATTGGACCTCACACTCTCTTCCGCTTCCTCGGTCATTTCTTCCCGGTTATTGATTTGCTCCTGACTTTGAGTTAAGCTACCTCGCCTGTTGCATGCATTCTTACAGGGTCTAATGCATCGGAAACCAAACTCCCCCTTCATCCTGTGATTCGATCGCCCTCGTAAGTTGCCATATTCTAGGTGATTGTCCTATTTGCCTCTAACCATAATCTCCACTCAACGCTCCAACTTAGTTCACCATGTGTGTTTTTTTTTTTTCCTGTTCGGAGTATTATGACTCCATCATCCTTGTTTTACCTTTTACTCCTCGTCTAAGTACACACTTAGTTTCCTTGGCGGCGTATAAATACCTACAAGTTACATAATCCTTTAGTGCGATTCGCATTCGTACACATCTATCCATATACATATATCCATATCTATATTTGTACTCACAATCACACTCGTTTGCACATCATGTCCATGGCCATGTTCATATAGATATCAACATCATTCACACGACTTTCCCGTCAACGTCTTTGTCCCGAGAACAGGGTAGCCCCATAGTAAAACCCGTGCTAATCCCATAACTTATTCTGAGTCTCAAGCCGGCATGCCTTCTCCGTGTAACCACCATCACCCACTATATTTACAACTCTCTCCGGTGTCATATCCTCATTTGGGGCTAGGAGAGTATTCGATCCCAGAAGCAATTAAATCAGATATGAGGACAGAGAAATGAGAGTTTTCATCCTACTGAAAGAATAGGCAACCACAACCAATTGAATAGTACTCCTTAAACTGATTCCAACTCTTTTTCAGCCATGTCACACCCCCGTAGTTTCCTTCCCCCATTTGCGCCTCTTAGAACCTTAAGGGCACAACGTTTCACCGATCGACCTTGTATTTCGCTAAAAGTTCATCTGAGATTTGTAATTTAGAGGGACGGGGAGGTGATGTAATCTTGAAGATCTGTGGGTCCACCCCCACCTGTCGTCGATGCTCCACCATCTTTGCCGACTCACGACCCTTCTTCTTCTTCTTGCTTTTGGATGTCACCTCACTTTACCGCCTTTAGTTAATACGCTCCCGTAGGGTTCTTCACTTCAACCTTCACTCCGATATCTTCTCTATTCGCTTCCCCCCTTTTAAGGGTTTTACTCGTACCTGTAAATCTTAAATCCACGTACTTCTGTCCACACGATATCTTGCTCATACCGTTCCCCATGGTTAGCGTACTCACCTTACAGTCTTGTAACCAAATAACGCAACCGATATAGCAACCCGAGCTAAAATGTATTTTACTTAGCCCATCCAATAGTTGTGAGTCTGTATCCACATCCGCTCCACTTAGCAACTTCCTGCCCCATAGGGACGCCTACATTAGTAGTAGGTCTAGCCATCCATGCCACCCATCTAGTGTCACTTGCCCTCTTTTCCGGCACTTAAAATTTGCTCGTAACGCCAGTTTCTCTAGGACCTAGGTCTTTTACGCCACTACTACGCCCCTTACCTTCTATTTTTTTACTCCTAATTCCCCTTGACACTAGTTTCATAATCACCTTGTATCACTATTGTTATTAATTGTAACTCTACTCCATCGCATCATCTTCGTAGAATAAATTCATAGCTCCTGGCTATCTTCTCCTCTTTCGCCCTTTAGTTCATATACTTTACTTGTGCCAACTTGGTATAGGACATTCGTAGGGAATACTTCCTTCTTTAATTACCACACACTATCCCTTAGGCACGCATACGTCGCCTATTTACTTCTTGCTATGCTCTCGCTTTTATCCTTCCTGTCCGACTTATTTTATTTCCTCCCGTTTTATAATCGATCTTCGACCCTTCGTATGAGAAGCCATTTTCTTAACTTAATACCGCTCTGTCCCTTAGGATATACCACCTTGTCAATCCTTCCCTTGGTGCTAAGAATACCCTATTTGTTCTGATCATCCCCTCTCACTCCGATCACGTTGACTCTCCGCCTACTAATTGTCCTGTTCCGTTATTCATCTTCACTATAATCTGGGTCTTTTACACCCAACTAAGGATATCACCCATACTCTTAATTATACCGATCACAGCTACTGCTACTTCACTGTATCCCTTTTCTCGGATTCTCTCTCAGGTTAACTCCTCCCTCTTTGTTGGCTATTATCTTGGTCATTGAGGAATTCCTGCACTGAGCTTTCCCTATCAAGGTCCTTCAACCTTTCTCATTTACTGCTCCCCGGTTCGCTTGCCGGTTTCACGCTCGCATTCATATAAAGCTGAACATGCCCTTAGGCGTTGCCTTACTATACTTTACATTACAATTCTCGTTACGTGCTTATAACATAGGATAGCCTCACGAAGTAGGCGCACTTAACCTGTTATCCTTTTTAGTCAGTCATATAACATTTACCATATGGATTATCCGCACATGTATTCGCATTAATCATAAAAGGTGCTAACAATATACCTGGAGCAATGTCAGGGGGAGACTCAAAATCCGGTCGTTCGACCAATGCCTGGATATGGTGCTGGGATCCACTTGGACTGGGCGTTCTTCGATCTCTACCACTGCTTACTAGCATCCGTGGCCCTGGCCTTGGAGGGCGCGCCGATGATGAAGATCCCATTACCATTCCCGTAGTCCGAACCTCACTTTTACCACGTAGCGATGGACAATTTCATTTTACATGACCTGGCCGAGTACAGGCATAACATACGTCCGAGCCCCGTCGACATGGTCCCCAATGTAACCTGCGGCACTGAGCACATCGTGGTACCGAGGATCTCTTCGGGTAAGAACCACTCCAAATTCGGGGACTAGAAACTCTGAGACTCTCGGGTGACCTTGAATAAGTAGATCCGTCGAATCTGGGTCCAGGAAACCGCGAAGGAGCACCTCTCAACTCATGATCGGTCCTTACAGAATTAGATCCCTTTCCCCAATCCCTATTATCGGGACCCCCATCTCGCCGCTGAGCTTGAGCGGCTACCAATTGAGTCAGTAGAAGAACAGCCTGTCTCATCTCTTGGCCCGCGGTATCTTGCGAAGGAATGGGGGGTGCTGGAGCTAAGGTCGAGGCTCCCCTCTGATCCTCAAATGTGGACGGAGTATGGGAACATCGAGATGGGGCCTTATTCTGGGGTCCACCTTCCTCTATATCTATAGACGGCTCTCGATCAAGCCTTTCTTCAATCACCATCTTGCCCTTCTGGGCCGCCGTAACTTTTCTTTTCATCCGCTTAGCTGAAATTTATAACGCACCGTTAGAAGAGAAATAATCTTATGACACAGCTCTATCGCACGATCTATTAAGAAGAAGGATGGTCAACTTTCCTAAATGCCCGGTAGCCTCCGGTTTATAAATGTGGTGCACGACACACCGATAAACAAGACTCTACTAGACACGGCTCGTAGACACTTCCTAGGACGAACTGCTCTGATACCACTTCTGTCACGACTCAGCTAGGGGCCGTGACGGGTACCCAGGGCTAACCGCCGAGCACCGCTCGCACTACTACTCCCTTAACCTATTTAACCATCATTCATCGATTTCCTGTCAACTCTAAGAAGTATCGGATTTTGCGTTACAAAAATATACTGCTTTAATACAAGAACATGTTTCAATAAACTTATACACATACATACTATCCATATCGTGGAACCACATAACCCACACCTAGCATCTACGAGCCTCTAGTAAATGACATATACAATGTACACAAAAAGAGCAACCAATTAGCACCTCCGGAAAAAAAAATGGAGTGCTCCTGTAATCTGCGGATGGCTCCTACGGATCTGCGACGTCTCCCTGTCTGCCTGTGGGCATGAGCACAGCATCCAAAGAAAAGGATGTCAGTACGAACATTGTACTGAGTATGTAAGGCATGCATCAATAGATATGGTAAGAGTAATAAGGTAAAGTAGAACAAGAAAATAACTGATATCTGCTTGCCTCTTAAGGCGGATCCATGCATGCTTATTAATACTTTGCTGCGGAACGTGCAGCCCGATCTTCATATCATTACAATATGTTAGTGCCGAGGAACGTACAGCCCGATCCATAATTATAATATGTTAGTGCCGAGGAACGTACGGCCCGATCCATAACCCATATACCCCGCCGCGTCCGGGCACCCCGCGTCCGGGATGAAATCATGATATGCTAGCTGATCAGGTGGCTATGCGTCTATAGCGCCTCACCTTTCCCCATATCCCCTGTGTACATATACATATCATATACTTATATCATATACATAGCATGCAGGAGAACCCAAGGAAAAGCTATAACTCCATCGGAGTGACGTAAGGTCGGTAACCTCCGATTATAAATTATGGACTACTCGTCATAACTTTGTCTCGCCTTGAAGGAACAACTATTATAAGGCGGGACTATCAATGAATAGTGACATTAGGAGAACATAGAATTAAATCATAAATATCGCAAGGTGTCAGCTCACGTACTTTGGAGTCTTAAAATAGTCATCTATCTGTGAATAAAATTGAGGAATTAAGAACAGCTCAACATTCTTATATCATCATTGAAATCATGATTTGGAACCTTTAGCGTGAAATCATTCTCATCGTAGTCATCAGAGAAAAATACTTTCCTATTCGGCATCATTGCCGTTGTGATAAAATATTTTCATCATTGTCGTCATAAGAGCTTACAAAATCGCAAACTATTGCTTGGAAGGTTACGGGTATTTGAAATACATTTACGGGTTATCAAGAAAGGAATTAAGCATTGGAATCATAGAACTATAACTTTATTGAAAACAAGGAGATCATGAAAGAGTTTATGAAATCGTAACATAAGATTCATGCCTTTGAAAGAAGGAGACGAGCCTCAACATACCTTCGTCGTTTATCTGAGCTATCGTCCACTTGTCCCCTTTTGATATCGCGTCGTTACCTTCACGAGAGAATTTTGGACTAATGTTAGTTAATCGATTATGAAAACGCATCGTTACCTATAGAGAAAATTGGGCGGCGTTCCCTTTGTTTTTACCACTTTTTCGCCGTTCTATCTCAACTCCCAAACATTTACAACAATACTCATAATATCACAAGCAACATTCATCATTTATGTACCTTACACAAAATCCACCATTTTTCTCCAATTTCCCCACATTTTTATGGTTTTAGCTAATCGTCACATTTCTCGCACATCACACTTAGTTCGTAGTCTGAACATCATTTATAATGTATTCATAATCATATCATATCAACTTTCATGATTTCCATCCAACTACCACTCAATTGTGACACTACACATTCTTTAAAAACCCATTTTCCATGTTATTTCTATATCTCAAGCATCTTAGCCTTCCAACACCTTAAACAACATACCAAAGTCATGAAACTTACCTTAGTTGATGGTTGAATAAGCCTTGAGTTGTAATACCTTCTTTGCACCAAAACCGTACTTCACCTTTCTTGAGATTTCTTGAGGTAGATAGCCTTTACTAGCATTTCATACTCTTGTTGCATGGATTTGGTGTTGATGGTCTTAGGTTTCCTTTGATTCTCCTTGAATTTCTATGGATGAAGTGTTTGAAGAATGTTCTAGGGTGTTCTTGAGTTGTGTGGGTGAGAAATGGGATGAAATGAAGCCTTGGCCCCTTTTATTAATTCAAAATCTGGTCTTTAATGAAAAATTGTCGGGATGAACAGTGGTCGTATATCGCAGTTTACGGACCGTATTGTGGTTTACGGTCCGTCCTCCGCGATCGTTTTTAAACTTTTCAAAAACAGAAAGTTTGGCTAAAGGACATGGCACTTTACGACCGAGGTTTACGGGCCGTCCTCCAAGTCGTATTTAACCATTTTCACAACTTACAGAAGGTTGAGATTTTTGACAAGCTGGGGGACGATCTCACTATACGGTCCGTAAATCACTTTACGGGCCGTATTGTGCTATACGACCACTGTGCTGAATGATTTTCTGCAACTTCCCATATTTCTTAGACTTCTCATTTTAATCATCCTCGTCCATGCACATGCATTGCCCACCTTTTATCTCATCTTAACTTAGCCAACTTTCTCGTCTCCCATCGGATACTTTCGAAATCTCGCCTAAGGTCATCAAACGTCGTTTCTTGCTCATGGACATCATGCACTCATATTCATCACTAGTTCCTTCTCTTGCGTACTAACGGAAAATTTTCCGAGGTGTAACAGTAATGTTGTGGCCGAGAATGGTGATATTTTGTAAGCTATGGTGAATTGGTTTCATATGATGTTCTAGTTGATGTCGTTGTGGATTTCATGAGGTGAAATGAGAATTAAATGGTTAGAAGTGAAGTTGTTATTGTTCTTGTGGAAATTGGAAAGTGTTGGACAAAGAAGCATGTTGATTGAATCATTTTGAAAGATACGTGAATTGAATATTAAAGTGTTGCTAGAATAATTGTTGGTATTGTTGATAGTTTGGCCGGGTTGAATTCCCGGATTGTTGTCGATTAAGAATTTGGCCAAGTTAGATTTTGGGGAATGGTGTATTTACGGGGGAAATGCTGCCGAAACTTCGGCAGACAAAGTGTTACTTTATGAATCAACTTTTAAATGCTTTAACTAAGGTTTGGGAAATGTGACCTAATTGTAGATTTTGGCGAATTTGGAACGTGAATTTGGAGAAGCGTAAGGAGCGGAAAAAGGTATGTAAGGCTTCACCATTCTTTCTATGGCATGTCATAGATGTAATAAGTCGGATACGAGCCGTGGGGACAACTCCGTTCTCCGGAATCCGCACCCAAAGTTTTCCACGTTTCGTTCATTAGAATTGAGCTAAAAATTATGCAAAATGTTAGAAAGACTTCCTAAATATCTAGAGCTCACATAGAGAGGTCCCGACTACCCTAAAACCCTACCAGGAGACGTCATGAAATGTAACGAACGTGAATTTGATATGCATCCTCATTTGACCCGAGGTGGGCCCATGGATTCCGGATTTTTTTATTGTTCCGGTTGACCTATTTTGAAATAGAACCTAAAGGAAACCTTTGATCCTTATACCGCTTATCTAATGACAAGTAATGTAGCTATTCTAATGAGAATAATCCTACGACGATAATGATAATGACGATGTAAGGAAGAGAATATGTCTATAATGAGAACGACGAGAACGATTGCATGCCTAAAAGTCTTAAGTGAAGGATTCAATATGAATACAAGAATAATGGACTAGTTCTTGAGTCCAACCCTATTCCTTTGTCATGACTCTATTTTCTAAAGACTCTAAAGTACATGAATTAATGTTTTATAAGCTTTACGATCTTGTCCCATGTTTTCCCTTAATGCTATTTTTCATTTATAGTCTCGCCTCATGATATTAGTTCCTTCAAGATGAGGCACAACGATCATGATTATTTCATAATGTAATCGGAGGCTACCGACCATACGTCACTCCGACGTGAACATGGTTTTCTTGGGCTCTCGAGCTTGTTGTATGCATGTTATAAGTATATGTATATGATAAAAGATCCAGAGCGCTATAGACACTGATATATGTACATGATACACGTCTATGTATACGATAAAAGAGCCAGAGCGCTATAGACGCTGATATATATACATGATGTATGCATATGTATACGGGGACGATGGGAATGAGGCCAGAGCGTTATATACGCATATCCACCTAATCAGTTGGCATTATATGACATGACATCGTCCCGGACGCGAGATGTACATATTTATGGTTAAATGGATCGGCTGCCGACGCGTCGGCAATATGACATGTTCTATTTTTATATATATGAGCAAGAAATGTTTTTTAAAGGAAGCTAAGCATGCATGGTATCCGCCCTCAGCGGCCCTCATATGTACATGTTACGCTTTTATCCTATGATATGTTCTATGTTTCCATGCAGTTATTGTTCATACGCATATTTCTTGCTAAGTTACTAATCTTGCCTTACATATTCAGTACATTACTCGTACTGACCCCTCTTCTTCGGGGGCTGCGTTCATGCCGCGCAGGTACACCCAAAGGATGCGAAGTTAGCATAGAAGATGTTCCAGCAGAGTCGGTAGGCTTCATTTGTCCTGGAGTGCTACCAAGTCATAGTATATGTGCTATGATGCTATGTTCGAGGTTAGAGACTTTGCAGACAGAGTCGTGGGTATAGAGTGTCAGCTTGTAGACGGCTTCGCCTATCGATATGTTATTATGTTTCATATCACGGGTCCCATATGAGGGTAGACTTTACTTATGAAAAAAAAAATTTGAGAGCTCACTATGTATTTTATTCTTAATTGATTCAAGAGTTTATATGTGTAATAAGAGTCAGCGGGTTCGCTCGGCTCCGGATATGGGGTCGGGTGCCCATCACACCCTAGTAAGGTCGGGGTGTGACACATGTAGCCTATGAATTGGACTTACCTTCAGAACTTGAATCAGTCCACCCAGTTTTTCATGTCTTGATGTTGTGCATGTGTGTTGGGGATCCTATGAGAATTGTCCCAATAGATGATGTTCAAGTGATAGAAAAGCTAACATATGAAGAAGGGCCCATTGCCATCTTAGACAGGCAAGTACAAAGACTTCGAAATAAGGAAGTAGCTTTAGTCAAAGTCTTATGGCGAAAGGGCAACCGAGAGGAAATGACTTGGGAAGCAGAAGAGAGTATGAAGTCCAAGTACCCGCACTTATTCCAACTCCTAGGAGAGATTCAAGATGAAACACTAACATTATGAGGTATGTATGCTTTCTTTTCATGCTTTTGGTCGTGTGTGGCCAATTTATAATTCTATTGTGTTGTTTCCCTGTGAGGCAATATTATTATGGGTTGTTGTGACAGGATGGTAGTGCCATATTATAGGGGAAACTCTGGCAAAATTTTCGTAGAATCCCCGAGTGTTTAACATTCGAGGACGAATGTTCCAAAAGGGGGGAAGAATGTTACACCTTGGAAAATTTCCCATCGACGTACAGTGAATAGGCTAGCGAAGGGCACGACGTATACGATGTTTTGATAAGTAAGAAATATCATTTTGATGATCCTAATTGAGATTCAAAGACATTTGACGTAAGGGAAGAAGGTTGTCAAGGAAAGTAAAGGATATGTGGCGTGTCGGGTAAGAATTATGAGCAATGAGTTAATGATGGCATAATGATGTCTTGGAGAAGAGTGATAATGTCCCTTTTATTGGTATCGAGGTGTTAAACAAGTGTAAAGAAGGTTCCATAAGGATTGGAGATCAAACGAGTCGACGAGAACGAGTTTCGGAGAACTGGGCATTATACGGCCAAACATACTGGCCGTATAAAACATACGGACCGTATGTACAGCCGTATGTCTTGCCCAGAATGAGGTCCTTTACTGGAACAGATCTACGGCCAGACATACGGCCAGTATAAATTATACGGATCGTATGTTGGTCCGTAGAATCTGGTCGGGACAGATTTTAAGTTGATATACGGACCTCTCTCTCATTTAATTCATTTAAATTTCCACTCTCCTCACTTCAACAAACCTCTAGAATTCTCTCCACTCTCCATCCACAAGAAACCAAGAGAAATCTATGATCAACTACATCAAACCCACAAAATCAAGTGTAGAAAACATATCAAAGTTCATTTAAGCCAAGAAATCCCAAGGGAAGTGGACTAGGTTTTTTGTGCAAGAAGAGAATTCGCACTCAAAGATTATTCTTCCATGATCTATCGTGAGTTTTATGATCATTCCTTGTTGTTTAAGGTGTTGAAAGTTAAAAACACTTGGATTGTAAAAAGATGTAGGAAATGGGTCATGAATGTGTCAATAGTATCATTGTTGAGTAGTAGTTTGGGATGAACTATGAATATTGGTATGTTGTGATTGTAAGGATGTTTTGAACGACATTTAGAACATGGAATAAGTATTATGTGTGAGAAAATGCAATAATGAATTATGACAATGATTATGGAGAAATTGGAGTGAAATTGTGAAATGTGGATAATATAGATGGATGATGATTGTTGCTTGTGATATTGTGAATATTGTTATCAATGTTTGGGAGTTGATATAGAATATGGGGAAAGTTTTAGAAACAAGGGAAATGCTGCCCAATTTTCTTTAGCTTTAGTAAGCACGTTTAAGTAATCTATTAGCTAATGTTAACGCGAATTCTCTTGAAGGTAGAAACGTGGCCCTCGAAGGAGAACAAGCAAGCGATAGATTAGTTAAACGAAAAAGGTATGTGAGGCTAGTCCTTTCTTTCTATGGCATGAATCCGATGGCATGATTTTTCCTTCTTCTCCATGAATCCTCTATATCCCGGAAAGCTAAGAGGCTATGTTCATGAATAGCTACATAAGATAAGAGATACATTACGAGCCCAATAATGATGATGATGAGCTTAAGTCTAAAGATTCCAGAGTTCATGATATGATGTTCCTATATAGTTAATGATGTCGTTTATTGTATACACTCACCTCATATACTATTTCCTTCAAGGTCAGGCAGAATACTTATAAATGCTCCATAATATAATCGGGGGTTCACGACCTTATGTCACCCCGACATAGCCATAGTTGCCTTCAAGTTCTAATGTATGTTTTTAATGATAAATGTATAATGATGCTAAGTCATGATATGTCTATGAGATGATCAATAATGTAAGTTTATAATATGCCTATGCCATGTATGAAAATGTTGAGTTACGATGGGTATATAACGATATGATGCCACCGTGCCTAAATGGCCGGAGATTTCACCGCTAAGGCGGGCTGCTTATGATTCCACCGTGCCAAAATGGTCGGACATGTCACCGCTAAGGCGGGCTGCTTATGATTCCACCGCGCCTAGAAGGCCGGACATGATCACCACTAGTGGGCGGCATATGGTAGTTACCCAGACGCGGGTTTACGATGAGGATTATGATGCGATGATATATGCGCTATGATGACACATGTACTATGAATATATAAATATACGATATATGTATGAAATATATTCACCTATGAAACACAATGTTCGTACTGACGTCCGTTTTCTTTGGACGTTGTGTTCATGCCCACAGGTAGAGAGGGAGGTGATCTTGATCTAGACTCGTAGGAGCTAGTAGCTGATTTGAGAGCACTCCATTGTTCTGGAGGTGCTTTTGATTATTCTTTTGTGTACATATGTATATTTTGGGCACGACGGGGTCCTGTCCCATCCCTACGTCTAGCACTCTAGTAGAGGCTCGTAGATACGCAGGTGTTGGTCATATGGTCTCACGATGTTACTACTGTATATATATATATTATCATTTTGGTAGCCGAAAGGCTTATGTATATAAAAGTATTTATGTTCTCAAATGAAAGATGATTTTCTTTTGATTTGAGTATGATGAGTAATAAAATGAGTGGTGCTCGGTGATTAGCCCCGGGTATCCGTCACGGCTCTTAGTCGGGTCGTGACAATAATGATAATGGCGATGTTGATGAACTTATTTCCAGAAATTCCAAAGCTTATGGATTTAATGCTATTATAACATTATTGAGCTTATTTCATGATTTTCATGATTTTATTCATTGTTGTGGATCTCGCCTTATGATAATTGTTCCTTCAAGGTGAGATATAGTGATGATGATTGTTCCATAATATAAATTGGAGGTTACCGACCTTACGTCACTCCGATAAAGTAGTAGCTTTTAATTGGGGCTCTCGTGCATGTTATATGTATTTATATATGTGTAATTTAGATATTTACCGAGCCTTAATGGCCGGACAAGATACTATATATATTTTATCGCGCCTTAATTGCCGGACAAGACCGCGCCTTAACGGCCGGACAAGATACTATATATGTTTTACTGCGCCTTAATGGCCAGACAAGACCGCACCTTAATGGCCGGACAAGATATTATATATATTTTACTGCGCCTTAATGGTCGGACAAGACTGCGCCTTAATGGCCGGACAAGATACTATATCTATTTACCGCGCCTTAATGGCCGAACAAGACAATATATATGTTCCACCAAGCCTTAATGGCCGGACAAGATACTATATATGTATATATGGAAAAGTTTTTTTAAAAATGCTAAGCATGTATGACATCCGCCTTAAAAAGGCATTCAAAGTCACAAGCTGATCTCTTTTATATTACGTTATTTTCATACTTTCATTATGTTGTTATTCATGCCTTACATACTCAGTACACTGTTCGTACCGACGTCCCTTCTTGTGGACTCTGCGTTCATGCCCGCAGGTTCAGGTAGTCATTCTGATGAGCCAGACCGGTAGGATCTCCTCAGCTGCAGTTAGTGCGCTCCACGTGGTCCGGAGCTGTAGGTTTTGGTATGCTATTTATGATGTGTACAGATATAGGCATGACGGGGCCTGGTTTATACAGCTAGACTCCATAGAGGTCTGTAGACAGTTGTACTGTCACGACCCGGCTAGGGGCCATGACGGGTACCCGGAGCTGACTACCGAGCACCCCTCATACTGCTAGCCATCATACTTATTCTCATGCTCATAATCATAGGAAAATCCATTTGACACTCGAAACACATTTACCTTTATATACATAGGCCGTATGGCTATCAAAATGATATATATATACAATGAGAAAATCATGAGACCATACTACCCACACATACGTATCTACGAGCCTCTACTAAAGTACTAGACATATGGACGGGACAGGACCCCGTCGTGCCCAAAATATATGTACACAAAAACACTATCTCAAAATATCATCTCTGGAATAATGGAGGGCTCCTGTAAATCTGCTGATAGCTCCTATGGATCTGCACTGTCTCCCTGTCAACCTGTGGGCATGAAAACAGCGTCCAAAGAGAAGGACGTCAGTACGAACATTGTACTGAGTATGTAAGGCATAAAAAATAATAATACATCAATGAAATAAGGAGACATCAAGTAAGGAGCAACCTGTAACTTACTGTCAATTATGATAGAAATAATGCATGCTGACTTACATCATAATCATCATCATATCATGTATTCATATATGTATAAGCTGCCCGTCCATATAGGTACAGTGTGATAATTATTAGGCCGCGTCTAGACCTCCCGCATCCGGGGTAACCATCTCATGCCGCCCACTAGTGGTGTCTGCCCATGCCATCTAGAATGGTGTATACGCTGCCCGCCTTAGCGGTGTCTGCCCGGCCATATAGGCGCGGTGTAATATCACCATCATGTACTCATCATAATGCATGCATAAGAACATAAAGACAATTGTACTTTATCGGGGTGACATAAGGTCGTGAACCCCCGATTCCATTATGGAGCATTTATAAGCATTATGCCTCACCTTGAAGGAATTAGCATATAAGGTGAGTGTATACAACCAACAACATCAATGAATCGTAATTAGGATCATTAGCTCTGTAGAACATCATATCATGAACTCTTGAATCTTTAGACTTAAGCTCATCATCATCATTATCGTACTTATAACGTAACTCTTATCTTTATCTCATATGGATATTCATGAACATAGAATCATAATTTCCAAAATGTAGGGTAGTCATGGGGAAGGAGGGAAAATCATGCCATATGATTCATGCCTTAGAAAGAAGGGACTAGCCTCACATACCTTTTCATTTAGCTATTCTATCGCTTGATCGTTCTCCTTCAATGCTCACGTTTCTACCATCAAGAGAGTTCGCATCAACATTAGATAATCGATAACTTAGCATACATGACTAAAGCTAGAGAAATTGGGTAGCATTTCCTTTGTTTATACAACCATCCCCATATCATCTATCAACTTCCAAACATCTATAATAACATTCACAACATTATAACCAAAAATCTTCATTCATCTACATTATCCACATTTCACAATTTCACTTCAATTCATCCATAATCATGGTCGTAGTATACTAGTACGTTTTATCACACATAATGCTTGTCCCATGTTCTTAATGTCATCTATAACATATTTACAATCACAACATATCATGAATCATGACTCATCTCAAGCTACTACTCAAAATCTCATTATTCTCATCTTTGTAACCCATTTTCTATCTCCTTTCATTATCTAAGTCTTTCAACCTCTCAATACCTTAAACAACTTAGAATGATCATAAAACTTACCTTATATAGTGTGGGAATGAGCCTTGAGTGGAAATACTTCACTTGAGCAAAAACCCTATTTCACTTCCAATGGAATTTCTTGACTTGGATGAACCCTAATGAGTTTCTTGCACTTGATTCTCTTGCATTTATGATATGAATCTTTGATATCCTTTGTATTCTTGAAGATGAAGTATGTAGAACCTTCTAGAGGTCTTGAGAGAGATGAAGAAGTGTGGGAAATGAATTTAGTGAAGTGAGAACATGTATTTATATTTGCAACTTATTCAGCCCGTCGGGACTTCCACGGACACTTATACGGTCCGTATAACATTGTACGGTCTGTATAAGTGGTCGTGGTTCACCATCAGGCAAACATCATCTCTGTTGGGTGTTATACGGACCCCTTATATGGACCATATAATGTTATACGGACCGTATAAGTCGGTCGTATAACCCCTTTTCCCTGAAATCGTTTCCGTCGTTCGTTTGATCTCCAATCCTTATGGAACCTTCTTGACACTTGTTTAACACTTCATTACCAATCTAAGGATCGTTATAAATCTTCCTTAAGACATCATATACATTGCCCTTCTTAAGGAACTTCCTCTTCTTACTTCCAACGTCTTTGGAATCTTAATTAGAATCGTTAAATAACCTTTCTTACTTATAAGGACATCATATACTTCTCATACTACGTTGGTTTATTTATTATGCAACAACATGGAATTTTCCGAGGTGTAACATCCTTCCCCCCTTTGAAAACATTCGTCTTCGAATGTTAAATTCTCGGGAACTCTACGAAAATTTCGCCAGAGTTTCCCCTGTAATATGACGCTACCATCCTGTCACAACAACCCATAATAGCAATGTCTCACAGGGCCACAATATATAACAATATTTTTATTGCCACACACAACCAAAAGCATGAAAATAAAATATACATACCTCATAATATTGATGTTTCATCTTGAATCTCTTCTGCGGGTGGAAATAAGTTGTCACGACCCACCTAGGGGCCATGACGGGTGACCGGGGCTAGCCACCGAGCACCACTGGTGATACTACTTATCTTGCTCATTTAATGGTCTTTTATCAGCTTTATACTCAAATTGTTGGAAAATCATATTTTATATGGAAACATAAATACTTTTTAAATACATTTGCCTCTCGGCCATCAGAATAATATATATACATATAATAGCATCTCGTGAGACCATCTAACCCACACTGCGCATCTACGAGCCTCTACTGGAGTGCTAAGCATAAGGACGGGATAGGACCCCGTCATGCCTAAAAATACATATACATGAATATACACAAAAGAATTGTCATACGCACCTCCGAACAAAGGAGTACTTTCAATCAGCTGACAGCTACGGCTGGTCTGGGTCGAGCTCTCCTCCCTGTCTACCTGTGGGCATGATCACAGCGTCCAAAGAAAACGGACGTCAGTACGAATATTGTACTGAATATGAGAGGCATAAACAATGAAATAGAACAATGACATAAAGGAAATATCAATATGGAACATCTATATCTAACTGTCATGTATAAAAGAATTAAGCCATGTTGTCTTACTCATACTTGTCATCATATAATGTATGCATAATATATAAGCTGCCCGCTCATATAGGTGCGGTGTAGTAATGTATAAGCTGCCCGTTCATATCAGATCGGTGTGATAATCATAACATTAGCCTGCGTCCAGGCCTCCCGCGTCCGGGGTATCATCTCATGTCGCCCACTAGTGGTGTCTGCCCATGCCATTTGGCCATGGTGTATCGTATAGCTGCCCGCCTTAGCGGTGACTGCCCGGCCAACTAGGCGCGGTGTTATATCATCATCATACATACTCATCATAATATGCTCATCGTAACATAGTTATCACAATACATGCATAAGGCTTATGAACAACTTTACTTTATCAGGGTGACGTAAGGTCGTGATCCCCCGATTTCATTGTGGAGTAATTATCGACATCCTACCCCACCTTGATGGAACTAACATATAAGGTGAGTGTGAGCAATAAATAACATCATGCCATTTTAAGATCATCATATCATATCTCTTATCTTATATTACCATTCATGGATATAGGCTTTTAGCTCTCCGGAATAGAGGGACTCATGAAGAGGAGAAAAATTATGCTATGAGATTCATGCCATTAGAAAGAAGGGACTAGCCTCACATACCTTTGACGTTTAACTAAGCTATCGTTCGCTTGTTCTCCTACGATATCGCGTTTCTACCTTCAAAAGAGAATTTGCATTTACGTTAGTTAATCGACTATAAGAACGCGCTACAATTTCTAGGGAAAATTGGGCGACGCTTCCTTTGGTTATACTACTTTTTCCATATTTTATATCAACTACCAAACATTCATAACAACACTCACAATATTGTATTCAACAATCATCATTTATCTACATTTACCACATTCCACCATTTTCCCCAATTTCTCCACATTTATGGGCTTTAGCTCATCATCACGTTTTCTCATACATCACACCTATTTCATGGTCTACATGTCATTTATAACATATTTATACTCCCAACTCATCAGCATTCATTATGCAATCCAACTATCATTCAACTTTGGCACTATTCACATTTTATGACCCATTTACTACACTCCTTATAATCCAAGTGTTTCAATGTATTAATGCTTCAATCATCATGAGAAGGTCATCAAACATACCTTGAGTAGTGTTGCAAAAATCCTTGAGCAACAATACTCTTTTGTGCCAAAAACCCTATTTCACTTCCTTTGCAATTTCTTAGTCTAGATGAACTTTGACGAGCTTCACACCCTTGATTCCATGGATTTCATGTAGTTTACCACTAATTTCCCTTAAATTCTTGTGGATGAAATGTTTGGAATGTTCTAGAGTTCTCTTGAGTTGTGTAGATGAGAAATGAAATGAAAATGAATGAAAAGGGTCCCTTATATTAATCACAAAATCTTATTTTTATGAACAGTAGTCAGGATGCACAGTGGTCGTAAACACAGTTTATGAACCGTATTCTGGTTTACGGTCTGTCCTTCACGACCGTATTTAAGCATATCCAAACCAGAAACTCAGGCTGAGACGTGGTGATTTACGGACACAGTTTACGGGCCGTATTTCACTTTACGGTCCGTATTCTGAGGCGTATTTAACTATTTCGTCATTTGGCAGAAAGTTGAAGTTTTTGGAATGTTGAAGGACGATGGCAGTTTACGGTCCGTAAAGCACTTTACGGGTCGTATTCTACTTTACGACCCACTGGGTCGAAGTGCAAATCTGTAACTTTCTCATTTCCAAAATTCATAAATAGTCATTCTCTACTTAGTAAAACATTGCATACTCATACACTTCGTTGGTCCACGCGTTGTACGTTCACGGGGAAATTTCCGAGGTGTAACACTCTTCCCCCCTTTTGGAACATTCGTCCCCGAATGTTAAGCACTCGGGATTCTACGAAAATTTTGCCAGAGCTTCCCCTGTAATTTGGCACTACCAACCTGTCACAACATCCCATAATATCATCGCCTCACAGGGCTACATCACAACATCGACATATCTATGGCCACACACGACCAAAAACATGAAAAATAAGCATACGTACCTCATATCGTTGGCGTTTCATCTTGAATCTCTCCTGGGGGTCGAAATAAATATGGATACTTCGAATTCATACTCTCTTCCGCTTCCCAAGTCATTTCTTCCCGGTTATTGTTTCGCCATAATACTTTGACTGAAGCTACCTCTTTATTTCGGAGTCTTCATACTTGTCTGTCTAAAATAGCGATAGGAACCTCTTCATAGGCTAGCTTCTCTGTTACTTGCACATCATCTATCAGGACAATCTTTATGGGATCTCCAATACACTTGCGGAGCATCGAAACGTGGAGGACTGGATGGACTGATTCAAGCTTCGTAGTCAAATCCAATTCATAGGCCACATGGCCCACTTTGCGGATAATTCTATAGGGTCCAATGTATCTAGGACTTAGCTTCCCTCTGTTGCCAAATCTCATCACCCCTTTCATTGGCGATACTTTCAAAAATACCCAATTATCAACCTGGAATTCCAAGTCTCGTCGGCGATTGTCTACATAAGAATTTTGGCGACTTTGGGCTGTCAACAATCGATCTCGGATCACCTTGACTTTTTCTACTGCCTGTTGAACCTATTCTGGGCCTATTAATTGTGCTTTTCCTGTTTCAAACCATTCGATTAGAGATCTACAGTTCCTTCCATATAGAGCTTCCTAAGGAGCCATTTGAATACTGGAATGGTAACTATTATTGTATGCGAATTCGATTAGCGGCAAATGATCATCCCAACTACCACCGAAATCCAGCACACATGCTCGTAGCATATCTTCCAAGGTCTGAATAGTGCGCTCGGCCTGTCCGTCGGTCTGCGGATGAAATGTCGTGCTAAGTTTCACTTGAGTGCCTAGACCTTCTTGAAAGGACTTCCAAAACTTGGCTGTAAACTGTGCTCCTCTATCTGTAATAATAGATAATGGTATGCCATGGAGTTGCACAATCTCCTTGAGAGACAACCTCGCATAGTCTTCTGCTGGGTAGGTAGTTCTGATTGGAAGAAAATGAGCTGCCTTTGTTAATCTATCCACGATCACCCATATAGAATCATACTTTTGTTATATCCCGTATCTCATACATTCGGATAATGCGAGAAAGTCGTGACAAGTTAAGGACAAGATCATTTTCAAGAATTATTTTAATGTACGAGTGGTTAGGAATATTATTTATGAACATTGGTGGCATGAAAATATTGGGAGAGGCCAAGGGTAAAAAGAGAAATTTGCAAAATGGCCAATGAAAATATTGTGAAAGACTAAGGGCAAGATGGTAATTTCACAAAATTCTAGAAAAAGAGGAGAAAAGAAAAAAATAAGCAAATATGACAAATAAGTCATCTTTTGCCACCATTCAAGAAAATTCTAGAGGAGGGCATGTGCCATGCACATGACCCTTTAATATATGGCACATGGATGAGAAGAATTCATCACATTGCCATTTGGAAAATTCAAGAACTTGAGAGAAAGAACAAAAAAAAAAAATGAAGGAGAAAGAAGGGGAGTTTCGGCCAAGAGGAGGGGATTTCATCCCCATGAAATCTTGTCCCAAAAATTTATTTCTTCATGCATTTCTACTAACTCAAGGATGCTCTTCAACATGGTATAGTTGTTGAGGCAAGAATCTCTCTCTTTGTTGCAAGTTGACAACTTTGGTTAAGTGAGGAAGTTGAAGGAAAAGGTAAGAATTCATCTCCTTTATATGTTATGGAGTCTTTGTTTATGTTGTGGAATGTAGAAAGGAGTAGAATTCATAAGAATATGGAAGTTTGCATGATGATTGTGTGTGGCCGTGTGCATGGGTGATTGTAGGAACAATGATTCAATGATTTTATGAAGTGTTTTAGTTGTTGTTGTTGTTGTGAATTCTATGTTGACAATGAAAGTGTGATGATTTTAGTTGAAGTTGTAGATGTTGGGTTGGCCATGTGGTGTATATGTTGTGTAGGAAAGATGACCAAATTTATATGTAGTAATTTAATTGTTGTTGATATGTATCCTATGATAGAAATGGGAATTTGATGATTTAAAGTGGTGTTGGGAATATTATGGGTTGATTTGGAAGCCAATGTAATATTAATGTCGTTTCTATATTCATGAGTATAATGTTGTTAGAATGTGTGTTGTTGGAGTAGTTCATGAATTTGGAAGCAAGAAATGCATTAAAAATCGTTTCTAGGGAAGTTGAGGAGTTTTCGGGCAAGTTATGGAATTTGGTGGAATCTTGCCTATTTTGTAGAGTGACACGAAAAGCTTTCGAATTGTGTTAGAATGATCTTTAATTGGTACATGAATATGAAAATGTTGATATTGACTTAGAAGTGCAAAGTTGGGTTGGAAGTTGTTGCACTATTTAGGAAAGGAAACAATGTATGTTAGAATGCATTTTTGATTGACTATTGATGTTGTTGGTTTGTTGTTGTTGATATTCTGGGCCGAGTTAAATTCTCGGGGCGTTGTATTTACAGGGGAGGTGCTTCCGAAATTCCGGTAGACAAGTACCAATTCAAGATTGAATACCAAAAGCCTTATAGTTAACATTTGGTAAAAATGACCATTTGTAGATTCTAGGCGAAACGGGAATTGAATCTGGACGAGCGTGAGGCGCAACTAAGGTATGTAAGGCTTACCCTCTCTTTCTTTTGGCATGTCCTAGATGTGGTAGGCTATGATTCGAGCCTCGGGGATGACTCTACTCTTAGAAATCCGAGCTTATGTTTGACCCTTTTTCATTCAGTGTAATTGAATTAGGCATATTATGTTTAGTTGAAAAAGTTAGTTTGAATATATGTAACTTCCACCAACGGAACTGGATTGCCCTGAAACTTTCGTAGATGACCTTATAAGACCAAATGTTTATAGTTTCACGTATGTCACCTCGACTTGACCCAAGGTGGGCCCATAACCCCCGAGACCTATTTGTATTGTTTTATTTGCCCTATTTCCGTACGATAATTAAGGGAAACTTTGGCTAATGTTCCGAGTTTGTTATAAGTACCTAGTAACTCAGATACAAGTGTTCTGACTCGACTATTCTGATATAAATACTCCGATACGAGCGATCTGATTCGAACATTTTGATATAAGTATTCTGATGTAAATATTCCGATATAAGTTTTCTGATTTAAGCATTCCAATATAAATAATCCGATATAAATATTCTGATATAAGCATTCTGAGTTAGGTATACTGGTACGAGTGTCTGGTATAAGTGTTCTGATATGGGTATTCCGATATAAGTATTCCGAAATAAGTATTCGGCAAGGAGTGCCTGGATATGAGCCTTCTGATCCATGTATTCTGATATGAGTATTCTCTGTAAGCCTTAATGTTCTCTAAGTACGATCTCGGATCGCTTAAAAGTCCGAAGAGGTTTCTGTATTTCAAATGCTCATAACTTTCTGATATTAACTTGGAAGAACCCGAAACTCGTTTCTGAGCCTTCAAATGTCGGCAAGTGTACCCATCCATCGAGTCTGGATTTATGTGCATGTGGTTTCTCATGACTCTGCTCGTGCATGACTCAATGTCTCTTTCACTGCGTCCCCGGCCAGGTTCTGTTATCGTGCCCATCTTCTGCTTGTTCACTGCGTCCCGGGCCAGGTTCTGTTATCGTGCATTTCCTCTGCATTGTTCACCTCGCCCCTCGGTGGGAGAGCCGGGTTCTGTTATCTGTATATGATGATATGGGGATGGCGGCCAGGATGGCATATGATTCTGTTCACCGCGTCTCTTCCCAGAGGGTCGGGTTCTGTTACCGCGTCCCTTATCACAGGGCCGGGATCTGTTATCTGCTATCTGCATATGTATATATTGACACATGATTTTGACATATGATGATTCTGTTTACCGCGTCCCTTATCACAGGGCCGGGATCTGTTATCTGTGGAAATATTATATGATTTCGATATGCATAATTTGTGTCCGGAAAGTAAGCACTCTGGTATTCTATACGTTCTGTATTTCGTCCAATATATGACATCATCTGAGTATTCTGTACGTTCTGTATTCCGTCCGATACATGACATCATCTGAGCATTTTGTACGTTCTGTACCCCGTCTGGCGCGTGATATCACCTCTGTACGTTCGGTACTCCGTTCTGTATTCTGTATTTTCTGCACCTCTTCGGACATGCGATCTGTAAATGTAGAATAAGTATTTTGGTACTTTGGTTAACACCCTTACTTTCTGTATATTCACTGATATGTGAGACAGGTATGTATGCTTTGTGTCTGAAAAGTAATGAGCGTCTGGTACTCTGAATACCGTATTTGTTTGTTAGTTCTGTCTGCTTCTTTGTGATGCATGCCTTACATACTCAGTACATATTCCGTACTGACCCCCTGTCTTCGGGGGCTGCGTTTCATGCCGCGCAGGTACTCCCAGATGAGCCGAGATTATTATAGAAGATGTTCCAGCGGAGTTGGCAAGCTCCATTTGCTCCTGGAGCGCTGCCGAGTCAGAGTTCGTATGTAAAGGTTTTTGATTGATGTTAGAGACTTTGCAGACAACGTCGTGGGTATTGTTAGTCAGTCTGTAAACGGCTCCGTCAGCCGATATGTCGGTCTGTGTTATGTACTGAATTTTGTATGATTATAGATTTGTTCTACTTGGAAACTACGAGAAAGAATATTTCTGGAAAAAAAAATTTACTATGTATTTTATCTTATTTGATTTAAAAAGTTTGACGTGATTTTATGTGCAGCAAGAGTCTGAGGGTTCGCTCGGTCCTAAGTAAGGGTCGGGTGCCCATCACACCCTAGTAAGGTCGGGTGTGACAAAGTGGTATCAGAGCAGGTCTGTCCTAGGGGTTGTCTGCAAAGTCGTGTCCGGTAGAGTCCTGTTTATGGTGTGAAGCGCGCCACATTCATAAACAGGAGGCTACGGGGCATCTAGGGATTGTTGACCTTCTTTCTGTCATAGATCGTGCGATAGAGCCAAGTCATAGGACATGAGATCCCTTATATGCAAGCCTTACATAATACGGAAGAAGATGGGAAATGATATGGAAGGGTCACAAGGGCAAGTCTGGAGATAATCGTTCTGTTCCCTGAAACAGAATGTTCTGGGCGGCTAGGATGTGATATATAGCCGTATGCTCTGTAAGGTATTGTTGGTATTTGCTGCGTACAGATTTTGAATGATAAGAATTTGTAAAGGTGGTATGGAAGACCGAAAATGGTAAAATTGTAATTTCACAAGAAAGGACGTGTTACGAATGTGTCTCAAAATCTGTAAAACCTTGACTTGCTCTAGATTATGTAGTAAAGGATATACAAGGAAGTGGACGTGATTATATCTGCGTTACGGCGCCAAATTCCACCAAGGTTTCGAGGTTAAGCGTGCTCAGGTGGGAGCAATTTCAGGATGGGTGACCCCCTGGGAAGTATGCAAGAAATTCCAAAGATTTAGCTGTAAGAGACAAATGAAAAGCTGGAATGTCCTGAGTGAAATTAGAACATATGGGATGGTTGGAGACCATAAGAAGGCGCGTAGAACAAGGCAGACTAGCTTGGTGGAGAGACAAAAAGTACGTCACGGCTCTGGAATTTGGATAGGCTTGAATGACGATTGGAAGTATTTTATGGGCTAGTTGATAATACTTATATGTATATATATATATGGATACGTATGACACCTTATTTGTGATTGTATTAGTGGACACGTGTGTCCCAGTAACCGGTGCTACGATATGGAAGGCACCAACTGAATAAGGGTACCGAAGTCCAAGTGATAGCAAAGGTAAATGATGCAAGTGTTATAAAATACGTTGATGTTATTCCTATCACATGTTAAGAATGGAGAAGCCTTAACACCAGGCTATTTGAAAAAGACAGGGCATGAAGATGTGGACAAATATGGATACAGACCTAAAGTGAGAGAAAGACTCATGGTAAGAAGTTTTCGATATGTTATGCGTAGGGAAATCCGATTACGAAGAAAGTAAGGTGTAAAGCAGAGAATGGGTACGAAGAAAGGAATAACTATGATAGGGACCCTCCCGAAGTGTTATGACACCCCACAAGATTAGTTGAACATTCGAGGACGAATGTTCTAAAGGGGGGAGGATGTTATATCCCGTATCTCACACATTCGGATAATCCGAGAAAGTCGTGACAAGTTAAGGACAAGATCATTTTCAAGAATTATTTTAATGTACGAGTGGTTAGGAATATTATTTATGAACATTGGCGGTATGAAAATATTGGGAGAGGCCAAGGGTAAAAAGAGAAATTTGCAAAATGGCCAATGAAAATAATGTGGAAGACTAAGGGCAAGATGGTAATTTCACAAAATTCTAGAAAAAGAGGAGAAAAGAAAAAAATAAGCAAAGATGACAAATAAGTCATCTTTTGCCACCATTCAAGAAAATTCTAGAGGAGGGCATGTGCAACGCACATGACCCTTTAATATATGGCACATGGATGAGAAGAATTCATCACATTGCCATTTGGAAAATTTAAGAACTTGAGAGAAAGAACAAAAAACAAAAGATGAAGGAGAAAGAAGGGGAGTTTCGGCCAAGATGAGGGGATTTCATCCCCATGAAATCTTGTCCCAAAAATTTATTTCTTCATGCATTTCTACTAACTCAAGGATGCTCTTCAACATGGTATAGTTGTTGAGGCAAGAATCTCTCTCTTTGTTGCAAGTTGACAACTTTGGTTAAGTGAGGAAGTTGAAGGAAAAGGTAAGAATTCATCTCCTTTTATATGTTATGGAGTCTTTGTTTATGTTGTGGAATGTAGAAAGGAGTAGAATTCATAAGAATATGGAAGTTTGCATGATGATTGTGTGTGGCCGTGTGCATGGGTGATTGTAGGAACAATGATTCAATGATTTTATGAAGTGTTTTAGTTGTTGTTGTTGTTGTGAATTCTATGTTGACAATGAAAGTGTGATGATTTTAGTTGAAGTTGTAGATGTTGGGTTGGCCATGTGGTGTATATGTTGTGTAGGAAAGATGACCAAATTTATATGTAGTAATTTAATTGTTGTTGATATGTATCCTATGATAGAAATGGGAATTTGATGATTTAAAGTGGTGTTGGGAATATTATGGGTTGATTTGGAAGCCAATGTAATATTAATGTCGTTTCTATATTCACGAGTATAATGTTGTTAGAATGTGTGTTGTTGGAGTAGTTCATGAATTTGGAAGCAAGAAATGCATTAAAAATCGTTTCTAGGGAAGTTGAGGAGTTTTCGGGCAAGTTATGGAATTTGGTGGAATCTTGCCTATTTTGTAGAGTGACACGAAAAGCTTTCGAATTGTGTTAGAATGATCTTTAATTGGTACATGAATATGAAAATGTTGATATTGACTTAGAAGTGCAAAGTTGGGTTGGAAGTTGTTGCACTATTTAGGAAAGGAAACAATGTATGTTAGAATGCATTTTTGATTGACTATTGATGTTGTTGGTTTGTTGTTGTTGATATTCTGGGCCGAGTTAAATTCTCGGGGCGTTGTATTTACAGGGGAGGTGCTGCCGAAATTCCGGTAGACAAGTACCAATTCAAGATTGAATACCAAAAGCCTTATAGTTAACATTTGGTAAAAATGACCATTTGTAGATTCTAGGCGAAACGGGAATTGAATCTGGACGAGCGTGATGCGCAACTAAGGTATGTAAGGCTTACCCTCTCTTTCTTTTGGCATGTCCTAGATGTGGTAGGCTATGATTCGAGCCTCGGGGATGACTCTACTCTTAGAAATCCGAGCTTATGTTTGACCCTTTTTCATTCAGTGTAATTGAATTAGGCATATTATGTTTAGTTGAAAAAGTTAGTTTGAATATATGTAACTTCCACCAACGGAACTGGATTGCCCTGAAACTTTCGTAGATGACCTTATAAGACCAATGTTTATAGTTTCACGTATGTCACCTCGACTTGACCCAAGGTGGGCCCACAACCCCCAGACCTATTTGTATTGTTATATTTGCCCTATTTCCGTACGATAATTAAGGGAAACTTTGGCTAATGTTCCGAGTTTGTTATAAGTACCTAGTAACTCAGATACAAGTGTTCTGACTCGACTATTCTGATATAAATACTCCGATACGAGCGATCTGATTCGAACATTTTGATATAAGTATTCTGATGTAAATATTCCGATATAAGTGTTCTGATTTAAGCATTCCAATATAAATAATCCGATATAAATATTCTGATATAAGCATTCTGAGTTAGGTATACTGGTACGAGTGTCTGGTATAAGTGTTCTGATATGGGTATTCCGATATAAGTATTCCGAAATAAGTATTCGGCAATGAATGCCTGGATATGAGCCTTCTGATCCATGTATTCTGATATGAGTATTCTCTGTAAGCCTTAATGTTCTCTAAGTACGATCTCGGATCGCTTAAAAGTCCGAAGAGGTTTCTGTATTTCAAATGCTCATAACTTCCTGATATTAACTTGGAAGAACCCGAAACACGTTTCTGAGCCTTCTAATGTCGGCAAGTATACCCATCCATCGAATCTGGATTTATGTGCATATGGTTTCTCATGACTCTGCTCGTGCATGACTCAATGTTCTTTCACTGCGTCGCCGGCCTGGTTCTGTTATCGTGCCCATCTTCTGCTTGTTCACTGCGTCCCGGGCCAGGTTCTGTTATCGTGCATTTCCTCTGCATTGTTCACCGCGCCCCTCGGTGGGAGAGCCGGGTTCTGTTATCTGTATATGATGATATGGGGATGGCGGCCAGGATGGCATATGATTCTGTTCACCGCGTCTCTTCCCAGAGGGCCGGGTTCTGTTACCGCGTCCCTTATCACAGGGCCGGGATCTGTTATCTGCTATCTGCATATGTATATATTGACACATGATTTTGACATATGATGATTCTGTTTACCGCGTCCCTTATCACAGGGCCGGGATCTGTTATCTGTGGAAATATTATATGATTTCGATATGCATAATTTGTGTCCGGAAAGTAAGCACTCTGGTATTATGTACTTTCTGTATTTCGTCCGATATATGACATCATCTGAGTATTCTGTACGTTCTGTATTCCGTCCGATACATGACATCATCTGAGCATTTTGTACGTTCTGTACCCCGTCTGGCGCGTGATATCACCTCTGTACGTTCGGTACTCCGTTCTGTATTCTGTATTTTCTGCACCTCTTCGGACATGCGATCTGTAAATGTAGAATAAGTATTTTGGTAATTTAGTTAACACCCTTACTTTCTGTATATTCACTGATATGTGAGACAGGTATGTATGATTTGTGTCTGAAAAGTAATGAGCGTCTGGTACTCTGAATACCGTATTTGTTTGTTAGTTTTGTCTGCTTCTTTGTGATGCATGCCTTACATACTCAGTACATATTCCGTACTGACCCCCTGTCTTCGGGGGCTGCGTTTCATGCAGCGCAGGTACTCCCAGATGAGCCGAGATTATTATAGAAGATGTTCCAGCGGAGTTGGCAAGCTCCATTTGCTCCTGGAGCGCAGCCGAGTCAGAGTTCGTATGTAAAGGTTTTTTATTGATGTTAGAGACTTTGCAGACAACGTCGTGGGTATTGTTAGTCAGTCTGTAAACGGCTCCGTCAGCCGATATGTCGGTCTGTGTTATGTACTGAATTTTGTATGATTATAGATTTGTTCTACTTGGAAACTACGAGAAAGAATATTTCTGAAAAAAAAAAATTTACTATGTATTTTATCTTATTTGATTTAAAAAGTTTGACGTGATTTTATGTGCAATAAGAGTCTGAGGGTTCGCTCGGTCCTAAGTAAGGGTCGGGTGCCCATCACACCCCAGAAAGGTCGGGTGTGACAAAGTGGTATCAGAGCAGGTCTGTCCTAGGGGTTGTCTGCAAAGTCGTGTCTGGTAGAGTCCTGTTTATGGTGTGAAGCACGCCACATTCATAAACAGGAGGCTACGGGGCATCTAGGGATTGTTGACCTTCTTTCTGTCATAGATCGTGCGATAGAGCCAAGTCATAGGACATGAGATCCCTTATATGCATGCCTTACATACTACGGAAGAATATGGGAAATGATATGGAAGGGTCACAAGGGCAAGTCTGGAGATAATCGTTCTGTTCCCTGAAACAAAATGTTCTGGGCGACTAGGATGTGATATATAGTCGTATGCTCTGTAAGGTATTGTTGGTATTTGCTGCGTACAGATTTTGAATGATAAGAATTTGTAAAGGTGGTATGGAAGACCGAAAATGGTAAAATAGTAATTTCACAAGAAAGGACGTGTTACGAATGTGTCTCAGAATCTGTAAAACCTTGACTTGCTCTAGATTATGTAGTAAAGGATATACAAGGAAGTGGACGTGATTATATCGGCGTTAAGGCGCCAAATTCCACCAAGGTTTCGAGGTTAAGCGTGCTCAGGTGGGAGCAATTTCAGGATGGGTGACCCCCTGGGAAGTATGCAAGAAATTCCAAAGATTTAGCTGTAAGAGACAAATGAAAAGCTGGAATGGCCTGAGTGAAATTAGAACATATGGGATGGTTGGAGACCATAAGAAGGAGCGTAGAACAAGGCAGACTAGCTCGGTGGAGAGACAAAAAGTACGTCACGGCTCTGGAATTTGGATAGGCTTGAATGACGATTGGAAGTATTTTATGGGCTAGTTGATAATACTTATATGTATATATATATATATATATATATATATATATGGATACGTATGACACCTTATTTGTGATTGTATTAGTGGACACGTGTGTCCCAGTAACCGGTGCTACGATATGGAAGGCACCAACTGAATAAGGGTACCGAAGTCCAAGTGATAGCAAAGGTAAATGATGCAAGTGTTATAAAATACGTTGATGTTATTCCTATCATAAGTTAAGAATGGAGAAGCCTTAACACCAGGCTATTTGAAAAAGACAGGGCATGAAGATGTGGACAAATATGGATACAGACCTAAAGTGAGAGAAAGACTCATGGTAAGAAGTTTTCGATATATTATGCGTAGGGAAATCCGATTACGAAGAAAGTAAGGTGTAAAGCAGAGAATGGGTACGAAGAAAGGAATAACTATGATAGGGACCCTCCCGAAGTGTTATGACACCCCACAAGATCAGTTGAACATTCGAGGACGAATGTTCTAAAGGGTGGGAGGATGTTATATCCCGTATCTCATACATTCGGATAATCCGAGAAAGTCGTGACAAGTTAAGGACAAGATCATTTTCAAGAATTATTTTAATGTACGAGTGGTTAGGAATATTATTTATGAATATTGGCGGTATGAAAATATTGGGAGAGGCCAAGGGTAAAAAGAGAAATTTGCAAAATGGCCAATGAAAATAATGTGGAAGACTAAGGGCAAGATGGTAATTTCACAAAATTCTAGAAAAAGAGGACAAAAGAAAAAAATAAGCAAAGATGACAAATAAGTCATCTTTTGCCACCATTCAAGAAAATTCTAGAGGAGGGCATGTGCAACGCACATGACCCTTTAATATATGGCACATGGATGAGAAGAATTCATCACATTGCCATTTGGAAAATTCAAGAACTTGAGAGAAAGAACAAAAAAAAAAAAAGATGAAGGAGAAAGATGGGGAGTTTCGGCCAAGAGGAGGGGATTTCATCCCCATGAAATCTTGTCCCAAAAATTTATTTCTTCATGCATTTCTACTAACTCAAGGATGCTCTTCAACATGGTATAGTTGTTGAGGCAAGAATCTCTCTCTTTGTTGCAAGTTGACAACTTTGGTTAAGTGAGGAAGTTGAAAGAAAAGGTAAGAATTCATCTCCTTTTATATGTTATGGAGTCTTTGTTTATGTTGTGGAATGTAGAAAGGAGTAGAATTCATAAGAATATGGAAGTTTGCATGATGATTGTGTGTGGCCGTGTGCATGGGTGATTGTAGGAACAATGATTCAATGATTTTATGAAGTGTTTTAGTTGATGTTGTTGTTGTGAATTCTATGTTGACAATGAAAGTGTGATGATTTTAGTTGAAGTTGTAGATGTTGGGTTGGCCATGTGGTGTATATGTTGTGTAGGAAAGATGACCAAATTTATATGTAGTAATTTAATTGTTGTTGATATGTATCCTATGATAGAAATGGGAATTTGATGATTTAAAGTGGTGTTGGGAATATTATGGGTTGATTTGGAAGCCAATGTAATATTAATGTCGTTTCTATATTCACGAGTATAATGTTGTTAGAATGTGTGTTGTTGGAGTAGTTCATGAATTTGGAAGCAAGAAATGCATTAAAAATCGTTTCTAGGGAAGTTGAGGAGTTTTCGGGCAAGTTATGGAATTTGGTGGAATCTTGCCTATTTTGTAGAGTGACACGAAAAGCTTTCGAATTGTGTTAGAATGATCTTAAATTGGTACATGAATATGAAAATGTTGATATTGACTTAGAAGTGCAAAGTTGGGTTGGAAGTTGTTGCACTATTTAGGAAAGGAAACAATGTATGTTAGAATGCATTTTTGATTGACTATTGATGTTGTTGGTTTGTTGTTGGTATTGTTGTGTTGTTGTTGTTGATATTCTGGGCTGAGTTAAATTCTCGGGGCGTTGTATTTACATGGGAGGTGCTGCCGAAATTCCGGTAGACAAGTACCAATTCAAGATTGAATACCAAAAGCCTTATAGTTAACATTTGGTAAAAATGACCATTTGTAGATTCTGGGCGAAACGGGAATTGAATCTGGACGAGCGTGAGGCGCAACTAAGGTATGTAAGGCTTACCCTCTCTTTCTTTTGGCATGTCCTAGATGTGGTAGGCTATGATTCGAGCCTCGGGGATGACTATACTCTTAGAAATCCGAGCTTATGTTTGACCCTTTTTCATTCAGTGTAATTGAATTAGGCATATTATGTTTAGTTGAAAAAGTTAGTTTGAATATATGTAACTTCCACCAACGGAACTGGATTGCCCTGAAACTTTCGTAGATGACCTTATAAGACCAATGTTTATAGTTTCACGTATGTCACCTCGACTTGACCCAAGGTGGGCCCACAACCCCCGAGACCTATTTGTATTGTTTTATTTGCCCTATTTCCGTACGATAATTAAGGGAAACTTTGGCTAATGTTCCGAGTTTGTTATAAGTACCTAGTAACTCAGATACAAGTGTTCTGACTCGACTATTCTGATATAAATACTCCGATACGAGCGATCTGATTCGAACATTTTGATATAAGTATTCTGATGTAAATATTCCGATATAAGTGTTCTGATTTAAGCATTCCAATATAAATAATCCGATATAAATATTCTGATATAAGCATTCTGAGTTAGGTATACTGGTACGAGTGTCTAGTATAAGTGTTCTGATATGGGTATTCCGATATAAGTATTCCGAAATAAGTATTCGGCTATGAATGTCTGGATATGAGCCTTCTGCTCCAAGTATTCTGATATGAGTATTCTCTGTAAGCCTTAACGTTCATTATGTACGATCGCGGATCGCTTAAAAGTCCGAAGAGGTTTCTGTATTCCAAATGCTCATAACTTCCTGATACTAACTAGGAAGAGCCCGAAACTCGTTTCTGAGTCTTCGAATGTCGGCAAGTGTGCCTATTCATTGAGTCTGGATTTATGTGCATATGGTTTCTCATGACTCTGCTCGTGCATGACTCAATGTCTCTTTCACTGAGTCCCGGGCCAGGTTCTGTTATCGTGCCCTTCTTCTGCTTGTTCACTGCGTCCCGGGCCAGGTTCTGTTATCGTGCATTTCCTCTGCATTGTTCACCGCGCCCCTCGGTGGGAGAGCCGGGTTCTGTTATCTGTATATAATGATATGGGGATGGCGGCCAGGATGGCATATGATTCTGTTCACCGCGTCTCTTCCCAGAGGGCCGGGTTCTGTTACCGCGTCCCTTATCACAGGGCCGGGATCTGTTATCTGCTATCTGCATATCTATATATTGACACATGATTTTGACATATGATGATTTTGTTTACTGCGTCCCTTATCACAGGGCCGGGATCTGTTATCTGTGGAAATATTATATGATTTCGATATGCATAATTTGTGTCCGGAAAGTAAGCACTCTTGTATTCTGTACGTTCTGTATTTCGGCCCATATATGACATCATCTGAGTATTCTGTACGTTCTGTATTCCGTCCGATACATGACATCATCTGAGCATTTTGTACGTTCTGTACCCCGTCTGGCGCGTGATATCACCTCTATACGTTCGGTACTCTGTTCTGTATTCTGTATTTTCTGTACCTCTTCGGACATGCGATCTGTAAATGTAGAATAAGTATTTTGGTACTTTGGTTAACACCCTTACTTTCTGTATATTCACTGATATGTGAGACAGGTATGTATGCTTTGTGTCTGAAAAGTAATGAGCGTCTGGTACTCTGAATACCGTATTTGTTTGTTAGTTCTGTCTGCTTCTTTGTGATGCATGCCTTACATACTCAGTACATATTCTGTACTGACCCCCTGTCTTCGGGGGCTGCGTTTCATGCCGCGCAGGTACTCCCAGATGAGCCGAGATTATTATAGAAGATGTTCCAGCGGAGTTGGCAAGCTCCATTTGCTCCTGGAGCGCTGCTGAGTCAGAGTTCGTATGTAAAGGTTTTTGATTGATGTTAGAGACTTTGCAGACAATGTCGTGGGTATTGTTAGTCAGTCTGTAAACGGCTCCGTCAGCCGATATGTCGGTCTGTGTTATGTACTGAATTTTGTATGATTATAGATTTGTTCTACTTGGAAACTACGAGAAAGAATATTTCTGAAAAAAAAAATTTACTATGTATTTTATCTTATTTGATTTAAAAAGTTTGACGTGATTTTATGTGCAGCAAGAGTCTGAGGGTTCGCTCGGTCCTAAGTAAGGGTCGGGTGCCCATTACACCCCAGTAAGGTCGGGTGTGACAACTTTCCTCGAGAACGAGGTAATCCCACGATAAAATTGTCACACCCCAACTTTACTAGGGTGTGATGGGCACCCGACCCCATATCCGGAGCCGAGCGAACCCGCTGACTCTTGTTACATACTTAACTTCCTTAGACTCTTTATATCAATAAAAATGGAAAACATAGTAAAACTTTCAAGAGATTTTTTTTTCTTTTTTTTTCCATCGTATTCAAATCAAACAGAATCTGTAATCACATGGACTTTATGATATAACATATTATCGACACTCTATACCCACGACTCTGTCTGCAAAGTCTCTAACATCAGACAAACATCATGGCTCGGATACTCTGACTCGGCAACACTCCAGAACAAGTGGAGCCTGCCAACTCCGCTGGAACATCTTCTATGATAGTTGTGGCTCATCTGGTGTACCTGCGCGGCATGAACGCAGCCCCCGAAGAAGAGGGGTCGGTACGAGTAATGTACTGAGTATGTAAAGCATGAATAGTACCATAATAAGGAATATACAGTATGAACAATAACAGAATAGACATAAGGAGCTTATCCTGGGACAGATGTAACCTGTACATATGAGTGCCTTTCTGCAGATGTCATGCATGCTTAGTTTCTTTTTCAGAAAACGGTGTTTCTTATTTACATATACAGAAAACAAAACATTTCAGAAAACGGTGTCCTTCATTTACATTCACAGACGCCGAGTACATTGGCTCTCCCACCCCCCTCCCAAACAGTGTCCCAACATATTATATATATATATATATATCACAAATACAGACGCCGTATCCGGCTCTCCCATAATCCCGCGTCCGGGATGAAATTCAGCTGAATCAGGTGGTGATATAACAGTGGCCCTTCCCCTTCCCCATATACATATGCATATACATATACATATTCACATTCATATTCATATATCATACAATTGGCATGCATGAGAGCCCAAAGAAAGTCATGTGTCCATCGGGGTGACGTAAGGTCGAAATCCTCCGATTACATTATGGAATAATCGAGTCACTTGTCTCACCTTGAAGGAACGATAATTGAGGCGAGACTACCAACGGAAAATAGCCTTAAGAGAGAGCATAGAATGAAATCATGGACATTATAACCGCCAATTCATATGTTTTGAAGTCTTTTAGAAACTAGTGTCATAGCTAAGGAATAGAATTGAGGTTCAAGAACTAGTATAACACTTTCACATTCACATTAGATTCTTAGCTCAAGACTCTTAGTCATGGAATCGTTCTTGTCGTACTTATCTTAGACATATCCTCCTTTCTGACATCATCGTTATCATTATTATCATGGAAGTAGTCTCATTGGGATAGGTACAGTACTTGTCATTTGGTAATGGAATAAGGGTCGAAGGTTTCTTTTGGTTTCAGCATCAAAGTAAGTCAAGCAGAGTAAAAAGGTAAATCCGGGAAACCGTGGGCCCACCTCAGATCAAATGAGGCGGCGTACCAAATTTACATATATTACATGTCATGGCGTTACTTGTGAGGGTTTTATGGTAGTCGGGTCTCATTGGTGCAATTTCTAGCTGTTAGGGAGTTTTCAAACATTTGGTAACATTTTCAATTCAATCCTACTGAAGGAAAAAGGGGAAACTTTAAGTGCGGATTCTGGAGGGTAGAAGAGTCCCCGAGGTTCTTATCCAACATATTACGTCTAAGACATGCCATAGAAGGAAGGGTGAAGCCTTACATACCTTTTCTGCTTCTTATGCGACTCCAAATTCACGTTCCAAATCCGCCAAAATCTACAAATTGGTCATGTTTACCAAAACTTGATTAGAGCCTTTAGAAGTTAATTCTTTGAAGTAACACTTTGTCTGCCGGAATTTCGGCAGCATTTCCCCTGTAAATATGCCATCCCACCAAGTTCAACTTGGCCAATTTTAATCAACAACAATCCCGGGAATTCGACCCAGCCAAACTATCAACAATACCACAATTCTTATCGACAACATTAACATTCCATTCGACATACATTCCAACATTAGTAGCTCTTTTCACATAATCCAACGACATTTTCTTTCTTCCATATTCATGAAATATAACCACCACACATCAACAATATTATTCATGCAATTATAAGGAACCACACCAAAGTCACACTAACTCCTTCCATAATCCACAAACAAGCACAACTTCATTTTTAACCCCTTAAATTCTCATTTTTCATCATGAAATCTGTAACACAACAATTAAATTACTAAATAAAAATTAACTCACCATCTCTACACAACACTATGTCATTCGGCCACCACACCACACACATAGCCACACTTCAACATGCATGATCTCATGTTCCTCATCCATTTTACATCATGGAATTCACAACACAACCATCAAACTAGTAAATAGAATCATTTCATCTTTTCTACATAACAACACATCATTCGGCCAACACAACACATAACATTTCCATACTTTTCATTCATTCCTATACATCACAACATGCATAACCATCCATAATACATATAAGAAGATTGGATTCTTACCTTTTTCCTTCAACTTCTCCTTTAATTATGATCATGAGCTTGCAACAAAGAGGGGGTTTCTTCCTCCAATACTTGTACCATGTTAAAGAGGACCATAATTTTAGTAGGAATACATGAAGAAACAATTTTTTTGGACAAGATTTCATGGGGTGGGTTTGGCACCCTCTTGGCCGAATGGCCTTGAGTTGTTCCCCCTCCTTTCTTTTGTTTTTTGTTCTTGCTTTCTTCATCTAAAAGATGAACTCTCAATATATATATATATATATATATATATATATATATATATATCCTCCACCACCTTTATATTTGCACTTAGGTCCCTCTCTAGAATTTTCTTCTTTTTTCTTGATTTTACTTTTCTTTGCTTGACCTTTCTCACTTGGTCAAAGAAGACCAAGTGTCTTCCCTTTTACACTTTAGTCCATCCATATTTATACTTTGCCCCCTTCACTTATAAAATGGTCACATGCTCCTTTTTTTTTTATTTCCTAGGGAATTCTTCCATTTTCTTGAATACTTGTGAAATTACCATTTTACCATTTTGTGAGTTTCTCTTTTTACCCTTAACCTTTCTCAATATTTCCATACAATAATATTCATAAATAATATCCATAACCAACTTGTACATTAAAATAATTTTTGAAAATGGTCTCGCCCTTAACTTTCCACGACGACTTTGGAATTTCCAAACACACAAGATACAGGCTATAACATCCTCCCCCCCTTTAGAACATTCGTCCTCGAATGTTCAACTGACCTTGTGGGGTCTTGTAGCACTTCGGAAGGGGGTTCCTTTATAATTGCCCTTTTCTCCATGTCCATTCTATATCTGTTATCCTATTCTCCTAGCTATCAAACTTCTGGATCTTTACATGAGTCCTCATTCCATGTCATGGGTTTCTTTTATAGCTGCTCTCTCCATCATGCTCGTTCCTTATCCTTTACCTTATTTTTCTTATAATCTAACTCCTTGACCTTTCATGAGTCATTTCTCCATGTCATAGGTTTTGCTAACTTACTGTGTCACCTCATTATCCTTGTTCCTTCCGGGTCCTTTCTTTTCTATTATTGTCTCGTCACTGCACCTTAACAGTAGTCATGTCTTAGTACGCAATCCTTACTTGACGATCCAATATAGCCGTAGGCTATTTCTTTATCCGCAGGTCTATCTCTTACTACACTCATTGTTATTTCGCTTCTACTCTTCTCCCAAGTTTCTTGCGACATGCCGACATATTTTAAACTTTGATTCCAAGCTAATAGATTTCCTTTTTTTTTTTTGACACTTGATAGTGTTGCAATTCCTTTTTAGGTCTAATATGGTCTCCCCCCCTTTAGGGGACCCCTTATATGCTGACCGCCTTCGAGTATCTTCCTTCTCTTGTTATGTCTTCATATGGGTTCTAAACTTAGAAACTATTCCTTTGGCCCTACTTATTGGAATCGATCCTTAAACTCCTCATTTTTCCCTTTTGATCTATATTGCCACACTCTATCCCTTCTCACACCTATCTTTTTAAATTCTTGGCCCAAGTAGTCTCGTGTCTCATCGATAGTTTCTCTCGGGTTTTCCCTCACTACCTTTTCTTACTTTTCTTTCACTGCGATTTCTTATCGTTGACCCTTCCGTGCCCTCTGGTCTCCTTATTCTCCATTAACTCACCCCTTTTCCTTTCCAACTATTACTGTATTAGATTCTCCAATCTTAATCTGTCCCAGAAGCACTAACAGCTTACCTTATAGCACCAGTACCATTTACTTTCGCTATCACTCGGGCTTCGATTCCTTTGTCTAATTAATGCCTTCCTTGTCATAGTGTCGGTTATTGGAACTCTGAGATTCACCTATACAATCATTTTGGAATATTCAACATCTTCACATATATATGTATATAATTACTATCAATTATCCCACAAAGTACGCCCAAATGCTATTCAAGCCTATCTTAATTCCCGGGCTGCCATGCACTTTCTGTCTCTTCACCAATCTAATTTGTCGCGTCCTACGTACCTCCTTGTGGTCTCCAACCATCCCATACACTCTAGTTTTTCCTTAGACTACCCTAACTTTTCGTTTGTCTCTTATGTCTCAATTTATAAAATTTCTTACCAACTTCCCAGGGGGGTCACCCATCATGGAATTGCTCCCACCTGAGCACGCTTAACCCAAAAACTTCGCTGGAATTCGGTGTCTTAATGCTGATATTTTCACGTCAGCTTCCTCACATGACCTCTATTACCTGTTCTGGGGCAAGTCGAAGTCTTACAGGCTCCGAAACATTTTCGTAACACGTCCTTTCTTTTATAATTACCGTTTTACCCTTTTGGCTCCCGATGTTCATCTTCCGCCCGTGTGTATGGCTACCCCCTGTCCTGGACCTCCAGACTCCCAATAGTAACGTTCACACCTCCATTGCTATACCAAATCCATGACCTTTCTAGAACAACGCATCTCACCTGTTGCCGGTTTGCAATATTTCCTTTCCACGCGCCTTCCTGTCAGGTGTATCCATTCTTACGGAATCTCCTTTACCATTCCTACTCTTCACGGGCTGTACGTAACAATTATCGATGATACTTTACATAACATACGGCTGTATGACAAATTCCAGCCATTCAGAACTTCCTCTCAATATATATATATATATATATATATATATATATATATATATATATCCTCCACCACCTTTATATTTGCACTTAGGTCCCTCTCTAGAATTTTCTTCTTTTTTCTTGATTTTACTTTTCTTTGCTTGACTTTTCTCACTTGGTCAAAGAAGACCAAGTGTCTTCCCTTTTACACTTTAGTCCATCCATATTTATACTTTGCCCCCTTCACTTATAAAATGGTCACATGCTCCTTTTTTTTTATTTCGTAGGGAATTCTTCCATTTTCTTGAATACTTGTGAAATTACCATTTTACCATTTTGTGAGTTTCTCTTTTTTACCCTTAACCTTTCTCAATATTTCTATACAATAATATTCATAAATAATATCCATAACCAACTTGTACATTAAAATAATTTTTGAAAATGGTCTCGCCCTTAACTTTCCACGACGACTTTGGAATTTCCAAACAGACAAGATACAGGCTATAACAAAAATCCATGTTGATCACTTCCCATTTCCAAGTAGGGATTTCTATTGCTTGCAATAAGCCTAATGGCTTTTGATGTTCAACTTTTACCTGTTGGCAATTTGGGCTCTGTGCCACAAATTCGGTTATGTTTCTGTTCATGCCATCCCACCAATACATCATCTTGTGATCACGATACATTTTATTTTCACTTGGATGAATAGAATACCGGGAACAATGTGCTTCCTCTAGAATTCGCCGGCGCAATTCTGCCACTTTCGGCACACATAGTCTACCTCGGTACCTAAGAATTCCATCAATAGAAACTTCAAATGGAGACTTCTCCTTTTCATGAGATAAGTCTCTGTAATGGCACAATTGGGAGTCTTCATATTGTCGCTCCTTCACTTCTATGTCCAAGGTCGAAGTTGTTATACCCCGTATATTTATACGTCGAACTATTCGCAAGAAAATCGACTTAAGTTAAAGGCGGAATTATTTTCGGACATGAAATAGGAACTTTTAATTTTAAATTTTAATTCGAACATAAATCGTTCATAAATTTTATTCAGTGTAAAAATATTATTGGGGAATTGGAACTAATTAATTAAGATTAAATTATTAAGTAAGGGATAAGTGATTAATTAATTTAATTATAGAAGTGGGCTCCACCGAAAAATAAAAAAAGAAAAAAAAAATAAAGGGCTGCCACGTGGCACCAAGTAGGCTGCCACGTGGCACCAATTGGTCAAGGATTAGTGGCAGCAACGTGTCCACATGGGAGGCAACTTATAAAAGTGAAATGGATGACTAATTAAGTTGTGCATTTCATCTTCACTTTCAAATTAATGAAAGGAAAGAAATATGTGAAGCATATGGCCATGGCTGCTACGGCCATGGCAGATCATCATATAAAAAAAATGTTTTTTTTTTGCCCCAAAGATGTTCTACACGTTCAAGAAAGTACGACATAAAGTATTGAATCGAGGAAAATTGTGAAATTGGAGCAATTAAGTGTAGAAAATCCTCCGAGAAAATTTTGGTAAGATTTTATTATTTTGTGGTATAATTGTGTTAATAGTATTGTAATGGAATTATTAAAATTGGATTGGACGAAATTGGAATTTAGAGAATGCATGAAATCGATGTTATAGGAAATTGTGTATTGAAATGGATTCAGAAAGGTTGTTGGGTTGTTGGAATTGTTATGGGCTGAATTGTGAGAAATTTATATGTATATCTCTGTTGTTGGTATTTCTGTGTTAACAGGAGAATAATTGGAAATTCGGGTTAGGCGAATATATAGGGGAAATGCTGTCCGATTTTCGTTAAATCCTTAATAATGAAAAACCCTTAACGAGAAAGTATAAGTTAAAGAATAAGTTCTATAAGCGATGGGCTACGGATTTATGAACTAGAAGGTGTAGTTACTAACAATAACGTTACTTTTATATTAAATAGGCTAAAAGAGCGACGAAGCGAACGGGTTTGCGAATAGTCGTTAGCAGGTATGTAACGCTGTCCCTTCTTTCTTTTGACATGTCTTAGATCTAAGCGATGAATGATATGAACTTTGGGGTAATTCTATTCATAAGTTTTGAGTGTTATTTATGATTCTTATTCACTTCTTGATGTTAGAACTCTTAAGTGATTGAGCTTCCCTCTTCAGTTTTCTGTACGTTGGATAATAGTCGATATTTATCAGTTCCTATTCTTAGGAACTCTATGATAGCTAATGTCCATCCTTCTATAAGATGTTTCATACTATATCGACATATGACTATGATTCTGAAGGCTCTTTGATATACTTCATGATGACATTCGAGGGATATTTTATATGTTTCCGAGTGGCATTCGAAAGGTATTCGATAAAACTATTGTCTTGATTTTCAAATGATAGTTCGTGTTGATTATTCCATTGAGTCTTTGATATACCTTGATATGTATATATGATTCCAGAAGTTCTATTCTGATATAATCCACAGTGACATCTGAAAGGTATTTGATATGACTATTGTCCTGATTTTCAAATGACAGTTCGTTTTGATTATTCCATTGAGTCCTTGAAAATATTTTAATTTTCATATGGTTGCTCACTACTCCACTCGTGCATGTCTCAATATGTCATTCACTGAGTCCCAGGCCAGGATATGTTATCGTGCACAGTCTCACTGCATTGTTCACCGAGTCCCTCGCTAGAGGGACGGAATATGATATATATATATATATATATGTATGATGGTGTTATGCTGTGTTATAGAGTTATGCTGTGTTTCGGAGTTATGCTATGTTACGGAGTTATGCTGTGTTATGGAGTTATGCTGTGTTATGGAGTATGTTGTGTTATGGCGTTATGATGTGTTTATGGTGTTATGCTGTGTTATGGCGCCAAAGACGGGGTGGCGACCATGTTCACCGAGTCTCATAATGGGCCGGATATGATATATGATATTGACATGCATGATTTATGTTTCAAAGGCAAGTGTTTTCGTATTCTGGACATTGTACTTGTTTTCTGTACTCGTTATTTTAGTTATGATCCTTCTTACTGAATTTCATGCTTTATATACTCAGTACATATTCCGTACTGACCCCCTTTCTTCAGGGGCTGCGTTTCATGCCCGCAGGTACAGATAGTCGGTTGGTGACCTTTCAGCATAGGACTTCTACTCAGCTGTTTAGGGAGAGCTCCGTTGTTCTGGAGTCTAGACTTGTAGTACAGATCTTATGATATATATACGTATATGTTATCCAGGGGTACGACAGGGCCCTGTCCCGTCATATTTCGCTATTCGTACTCTTAGAGGTCTGTAGACATATGTGTGGGTTGTGTATACGTTCTGTTCAGTTGTGTCTTTACGATGTGCTATGATATGATGTTCGTCTGTAGTGGTAGCCTGTCGGCTTGCATATGACATGATATTGATGAGTAGTGGCAGCCTTGTCGGCTTGCCTATCGTTTTATGATTTGATCAGTTGTGACTCCTCAGGAAACACTTTATCTGAATATACATATATGATGTCACACCCTAATTCCGCTAGGGTATGATGTGCACCCGACCCTTACTTAGGGTCGAGCGAACCCTCAGAGTCTTGCTGCACATAAAAGTCACGTCAAACTTTTTAAATCAAACAAGATAAAGTACGTAGTAAAATTTTTTATTTTTTCTTTCTCGTAGCTTCCGAGCAGAACAAATCTACAGTCATACAAAATTCAATACATAACACAAACTGGCATATCGGCTGACGGAGCCGCTGACAGACTGACAAACAATACCCATGACGCTGTCTGCAAAGTCTCTAACATAAGTCCAGAAGCATAACATACAAACTCTAACTCGGCGGCACTCCGGAAACAAAAGGAGCTTGCCATCTGCACTGGAATATCTTCTATACTGTCTTCAACTCAGCTGGGAGTACCTGCGCGGCATGAAACGCAGCCCCCGAAGAAAGGGGGTCAGTACGGAATATGTACTGAGTATGTAAAGCGAAAATGTAACAAATATAATCATAAACTGAACCATAAGTATAGAGATATAGCGGACAGAATCACACCCGAATCTGAATCAGAAAAATAAAATATAAATATATATAGTGAGTACAGGGTATGACAGACAGAGTCGTAATCTGAATCAGAGGTATAGAGTATGACAGACCGAATTCATATCTGAATCAGACTTTCAGAAATGCAACAGACAGAGTCATGCATGCAGAGTCATAAGCATATACAGAAAGTAAGGGTATTAACCAAAGTACCAAAATACTTATTCTACAATTACAGATCGCATGTCCGAAGAGGTGCCGAAGATATAGAATACAGAACGGAGTACGGAACGTACAGAGGTGATGTCACACGCCAGACGAGGTACAAAACATACAGAGTACTCAGACGATGTCATATATCGGACGGAATGCAAAACGTACAGAATGCTCAGATGATGTCATGTATCAGACGAAATACAGAACGTACAGAATGCTCAGACGATGTCATATATCGGACGAAATGCAGAATGTACAGAATGCTCAGATGATGTCATGTATCGGACGGAATATAGAGCGTATAGAATACCAGAATGCTTATTTTCCGGACAAAATTATACATATCAAAAACATGTATTTTTTTCACATATGACAGATCCCGGCCCTGTGATAAGGGACGCGGTAACAGAATCATCATATGTCAAAATCATATGTCAAAGTATACATATGCAGATAGCAGGTAACAGATCCCGGCCCTGTGATAAGGGACGCGGTAACAGAGCCCGGCCCTCTGGGAAGAGACGCGGTGAACAGAATCATATGCCATCCTGGCCGCCATCCCCATATCATCATATACAGATAACAGAACCCGGCTCTCCCACCGAGGGGCGCGGTGAACAATGCAGAGGAAACGCACGGTAACAGAACCTGGCCCGGGACGTAGTGAAAGAGACATTAAGTCATGCACGAGCAGAGTCATGAGAAACCATATGCACATAAATCCAGACTCAATGAATAGGCACACTTGCCGACATTCGAAGACTCAGAAACGAGTTTCGGGCTCTTCCTAGTTAGTATCAGGAAGTTATGAGCATTTGGAATACAGAAACCTCTTCGGACTTTTAAGCGATCCGCGATCGTACATAATGAACGTTAAGGCTTACAGAGAATACTCATATCAGAATACTCGGACCAGAAAACTCATATCCAGATATTCATAGCCGAATACTTATATCAGAATACTTATATCGGAATACCCGTATCAGAACACTTATACCAGACACTCGTACCAGTATACCTAACTCAGAATACTTATATCAGAATATTCATATCGAATTATTTATATATATATCGGGTACTTATATCAAAATACTTATATCTGAATATTTACATCAGAATGCTTATATCAAAATATTCGAATCGGATCGTTCGTATCGGGATGTTTATATCAAAATAGTCTAGTCAGAATACTTATAACTGAGTTACTAAATACTTATAGCAAACTCGGAGCAATAGCCAAGGTTTCTCTTAATTATCAAACGGAAGTAGGGCAAATAAAACAATACAAATAGGTCTCGGGGTGGTGGGCCCACCTTGGGTCAAGTCGAGGTGACATACGTCAGACTATAATTGTTTGGGCTTAACAGGTCATCCACAAAAGTTTCAAAGCGATTCTCTCACATTTGCGCAATTTATAGATGTTTGAATAGTTTCCAACAAAGTGTAGCAATTATGCTTCAATGCCATTGAATGAATAGTACCTAAAATTCAACTCGGATTTCTACGAGTAGAGTAACCCCCGAGGCTTCAAATCCAAACCTAACATACCTAGGACATGCCAAAAGAAGGAGGGGTACAACTTTACATACCTTTCTTGCCTTGTACGCTCGCCAAATTCAATTCCCGTTTCGTCAAAAATCTGCAATTGGTCATCTTTGCCAAATGTTGACTATAGGGCTTTGGCATTCAATCTTGAATTAGTACTTGTCTACCGAAATTTCGGCAGCACCTCCCCTGTAAATACAACGCCCCGAGAATTTAACTCGGCTCAAAACAATCAACAACAACCCAACACAACATCAACAGTAACAACAACCACTATAAAACACAACATAACACAACTAGTCCCTTTTTTTTTCCCCACATAATGTGGTAACTTCCATTCCGACTTCCCATTTCCAAACCAAACTCAATATTTTCATATTCCTTACTAATCAAAATCATTGCAATACCATTTGGAAACATTTCATACCATTTCTAAAAAATATTCACAAAATATACAAAATGTACAAACTTTCCGCCAAAGCCATAATGCCTCCAAAACTTCTAATCTTTAACATTCATATTCATAGTATGTCTCCATCTTCCAATTTCATCAACAACTACCAAAGTCCACATCTAAATTCTTATTTTCAAAATTATACAAAAATCATATAAAAATCACATAAATTCCCCGTAACGACATACAACTTATTTCAACCAAATTCCTTCAACTTTCACTTCCAATATAGATTTCACCATAGCCACAACTATATTACAACATAAAATTCAACTCATATTATCAATACAACTTTGCACCTACACGGCTCATGCACACATACATACCTACCATGCAAACTTCCATATTTTCATGAATTCTATCCATTTCTACACACCATAACATAAACAAAACCTTCACAACATATAAAAGGGAATGAAATCTTACCTTTCTTCACAACTTCTTCACTTAACTAGGGTTAGAATTTTGTTCCAAAGAGTAGTTCTCTCCTTCCATCAATCATACCATGTTGAAGAGGGCCTTCAAATTAGTGAAATACTAGAAGAAAATAATTTTTTTGGATCAAATTTTGGAGTGGTCTTTCTTTCTCTTCAAGGTTCTTGAAAATTCTAAGGATAGAGATGAAATATATAGCCCTCTTTATCATATTTGGCACATGAAAAATTAATTAAAATCCATGGGCTTGGGCCATTGCATGGCCGGCCACCCCTCTCTCTTTTGGGCCTCATTTTCTTATATTTTTTTTGAGCCCAATTGGCTACAAATCTTGTTTTGTAATTCCCAAAACAAATTTCCGAAATTCCAATTTTGTCCCTATCCTTCCTCGGTATTTCCGCACCAATGTTATCATAGCGGGCACGTTCATACTAAGTAAGGTCTAAATATAGCCTCATTCATTACAAGTCAAGTTATCTCGATTTTTTTTTTCGAATATGCAAAAATGCCTGATGTAACATATGACGGCGTTATGAACCGTTGGAGTTCTTTTGCAAGTCTCCATGTTATTCACAGATTCAGTTTTATTATGTGTAACAGGTTCGTATACGGGTGTCCAGTTCGGGTACTAGTCATGGCCCACGGGGTTGGGTCGTGACAAAAGTGGTATCAGAGCAGTTCGTCCTCGGAGTGTCTACAGACCGTGTCTAGTAGAGTCTTGTTTATCGGTGTGTTGTGCACCACATCTATAAATAGGAAGCGACTGACGATATTGGAAGCTACAAAGTACAAAGGTAAGCAACGACACGAAGGATGCATGTCGGATAAGGTAGGAATATTTTAATATGATTGAAATATAAAGTTGGGGGATGAAAGAGAAGGTAAATAGGAAAGTATAACAGGACGGATCGTTAAAGGATTAGGTACGTCTCGAGGTGCGATATGTGAGGTAAGTTTCGACACCTTTATACTTTTTACTGGAAATTGGGAGCCCTGTGAGGCTATGATACGATATGATATATATGTATATATGTTGGCCCTGTGAGGCATTGTTGGTATTTCCTGCGTGCAGGTTTTGGGATAGTAAGAAGTACAGAGGAAACTCTGCCCAAATTTTCCCAGTTTAGGAAAAAGAAGAGAATGAGATATAAGTTCATAATATGTCTTGCAAGTGATACCGATAGGGTAAATTTATTATGTTGGACTAAAGCTTTAAGAGGTATCCTCCATGTCATCCGTAAGAGGCATTATTCTTATTCAGAAAATTTTATTTCAAAAAAGCATATATGAGCAACAAAGTTTGGAATTCATTTGGACGGACCAGAATATTTTCCAACCACATTTTTAACTTAGAAAAGCTCATATTGGAGGGCAAAAACGTCCAGCAATTAAGTTTCACTTCATTGGAAGAATATAAAGCATACAACAAGTAGTTGTGAACTAAATAGTTCGTTCGTGACCCAAGAAAAAATTTTGAGGTAAACCATGTGAATCAAGCACAAGAAGTCCTATGGTGCTTGTCGGATTCTAGTTTTTCTTCTGGTGGTGGTTGGAGAATGCTTCATAGTGACATTTTATTAGTTCTTAATCAACTAATTGGAGATGGAATTTGTGGAAGGAAAGCTCAAACTTGTGGGCTGTTTAGGATCATGTATTTCATATATTGTTGATGAAATGCTAGGATGATTCGGAAGGGCTTGTTATACTAAGGGATGACTTAGAAAAAGGTGGCAACTCTTAACAAAATATTTTATTGAGGTATCGAGTGAACCGATAAGTAGGGATAAATTACGACGAGTTTACAGTTAAAAGGAGTAGTAGTATGATTCAGAAAAAAGTACGGAGGAGGAAGAATTATGACAAATTATGAAGGTATTGATAAGACAGCTTGTGAGATATTAAGGGTAAGATTGATCAGAAAGGGTGAAGGGTTAAGTACGCCTAGTCCATAGAGTGTAATTAAAACATAGTAAGAATCGTGAATAATGTAAAAAGAAGTATTACGTTATAGGATGGATTACGAGTAGGATGTAATATGAATACCATAAGGATTGTTATAGAAATGAGTAAAGCCTATCAAGGAAGTAACTAAAGGATATGATGTGATTAGTGTGAAACGGAAAAGCAAATGTAGAACGAATAAGAAAGACTTACAAAGTTCTATAGGGAAAGTTCAGAATAAAAGTCAAGTGGTAACAAAAGCGAAAGCGAGCACAGGAAGAGAAGGAGTTAATAGAAAGAGGAAGATAAGAAGAAAGCGAGTGGGATTACAGTGTAGTGATACGTTATGACATGTATAGCTTGGAAAATGAGTAATACAAGTGACAGAATTGTGAAAGACCAACCTAAAGGAAGATGGGCAACAAGACAGAATGAATGCCAGAAATGACTGGTATGATAAGAACAAATAGAGATGAACAGAATATGTTTTGAAAACGAGAAAGGGGTTATGTAGAAGCAGTGTTTTCCGAAGGATATAGGGGTAGCATGAGATTCCTCGTGCACGAAATAAAAGATGGACATAGACTGGAGAAATGAAAGGAATACTAAAGCAAGCACTCAAGATAGACGTAGTTAATTAAGTATGAGTATAGGACAAAAGGGAAATATATAGCTACGAACTTAAGGTGTAGTATGACGAGAAGGTGATAAGACAAGACCACTATTAAGACGAATTTGATATGATTTTGAGTAAGTTAGAAGTTAGCGTTGGATATACAACAAGAGAGAAAGAGTATGAGGCATAAAGGAGTACTGCCTATATGTGACCTCACCTCGAAAATAGTGAAATCCTTAAAGGACAAGAATTGTGGATTTGTGAAACAACTGATGCATGGGTGAGTTTACTAGAGGAAACAGGTGATATCCGTTGGGATAAAGATAGTGTTATAAGTAAACTTGGGACACTTATCATTAGAATATAAGTGCTACCTAATTGAGAATTTGAAAGAACTATAAGCACTAGCTAATTATTGATTGGAATGAATGGAATGTGGCTTCGGATAAATTGCTACATTAGTTACATTACTCGAGTACCAACCATCAGATAAGATTTTGTACTATATATCGAGAGTTCTCATCGCCTCGTGATTGCGCTGGAGTCTCATACATGGGTAATCTAAGTTATAGATGATAAAGAAAAGACATAGATATGGTACAATATACCAAATGTATTGGAAAAGAAGCATATGAATTTGAAAATTTGAAATGGGGACATAGAGTAGAATATAAATAGATAATGATGTAGGTACACCCAAAAGGGGGGAAGCGGATGAGAGAGATGCAAGTGTAAGATGAAAACAACCGACACCGCAACACATTTAATGTGGATATTTTAACTTCAAGTGAGATCCCTTGCTGAAACAAGTTAGTGAGATTTGAACGCCAGCAATAAACGGATAGAAGCCAAGATGGCATTTGAGACAGTGCTGAGAATTATTTGTAAAGATCTTGGATAATATGACATCAGAAGGTGGATGCTTATAAAAAGGAAGAATACGACAAGAGAATGGTAACGAGTAACTTAAAAGATATTTTAAGGATAGCAAGGCTATACTGGATTAGAGGTTAAGATGTTGGCAACAGAGTTATTGGATAATGATATTGTGACATATAAGTAGCAAAGGAGAAAGGATAGGACACCTCTCCTATAGTAGGATATGAGAAAACCAAATGGTAAATAAAGGAAGGGAAATGAGTATGGAGAAATAGACAGCAAGTGAGTGTTAGTACAATAAGATATGTAGAGCAGAATAAACCAGGAGAAGGAAAGACTATGACTAAGATTGGATGCACTTTGTACGAATTGTACAAGAATAGTTATGCAACCTACAAATATTTGTATGCTAAGAATAAGACCAAGTGAGTACTTGATAAGAAGAATAAGAATTCAGTAACAATAATGTGATTGCGATATTTCGGATACATCAAAGAAAGGTATAAGATGGTTTGAGGTAAAACTGCAGAGATATAATTAGTATTGAGGGAAAACGCCATAGTTGAGCCTTGATATCAACTGAAAGAGATAAGAGAAAGATATAGGGTCTGCATAAAGACTAGTGTGGCGACGCTAAGGTATTTTTCTGGGCTGATTTGAGCACCTACACATATTCGTATAAAGGTTGCAATAGGATGCGTGGTAGGAGAACTAAGAGCAAATTTGAGTAAAGGGGCAATAGAAGAGTTTGAGTCAAAAATAGAGAAACGACACGAGGTAATATGCCTAAATTATTGCCAATTAGAGTAAAGGAAATTACGAAATGTTTTAACCGAGACAATCGGAACAACCAGATTACGGGTTACTAGATGACAGTAAACTATAATATGAGAGGACCCTAGCGCTATTTGATAGCCAACCCTAAAGATAGAAATCAAGAAGTAAAAACAAGTGACAGTTAAAGACCTTTAAAATAAAGTCAGAAAGTGACACATGATGCTGAGGATTCCAGAATACGGACTGTCACAGCAGAGTAAAGCAAGGATATTGGAGTGCAAAAATGTTATCCTCTGGGAAATTTCATTTTACTCATAGAACCTGTGAAGGGTTCACAGGTACCAGAGACATGCGATACTCCAGGGATATTAAAGTCTAATGAACCGACGAGGGACATCTGCGCATTATTAAAATCATATTTAAAGATTGAGAGGTAAGCTAAAGGAAACGATACCTTAAGGAAATAACTATAGGAGAAGAAGGGGCCAAGTTAAGACTAAGCGCACAAGGAAGAAAGTAAGATTTCAACGGAAGAGCTCACAATACAATTGATGATGGACTGCGAAGTAAGAGAAGGGTAAAGGCAATGACATGGAATTATTACCTCGGGAAGCTACAAAACGAGGAGATATTACAGGAATGACTATGTAGAGGCCTGGAATGCGTTATAATGAATCACAGCGAATCGACCAATGGAAGAGGTATGTGAAGGGCGTAATTGAATAAGAGGACACTTGAGAAAGTATTGGGAACTCAAGATCAGTTTAACATTCGAGGACGAATGTTCTAAAAGGGGGGAAGGATGTTATACCCCGTATATTTATACGCCGAATTATTCACAAGCAAATCGACTTAAGTTAAAGGCGGAATTATTTTCGGACATGAAATAGGAACCTTTAATTTTCAATTTTAATTAGAACATAAATCTTTCATAAATTTTATTTAGTATAAAAATATTATTGGGGAATTGGAACTAATTAATTAAGATTAAATTATTAAGTAAGGGATTAGTGATTAATTAATTTAATTAATAGAAGTTGGCTCCACCGAAAAAAATAAAAAAACAATGGCTGCCACGTGGCACCAATTGGTCAAGGATTAGCGGCAGCAACGTGTCCACATGGGAGGCAAATTATAAAAGTGAAATGGATGACTTATTAAGTTGTGCATTTCATCTTCACTTTCAAATTAATTGAAAGGAAAGAAATATGTGAAGCATATGGCCATGGCTGCTACGGCCATGGCAGATCATCATATAAAAAATATTTTTTTTTTGCCCCAAAGATGTTCTACACGTTCAAGAAAGTACGACATAAAGTATTGAATCGAGGAAGAAGAAATTGTGCAATTGGAGCAATTAAGTGTAGAAATTCCTCCGAGAAAATTTTGGTAAGATTTTCTTATTTTGTGGTATAATTGTGTTAATAGTATTGTAATGGAATTATTAAAATTGGATTGGACGAAATTGGAATTTAGAGAATGCATGAAATCGATGTTATAGGAAATTGTGGATTGAAATGGATTCAGAAAGGTTGTTGGGTTGTTGGAATTGTTATGGGCTGAATTGTGAGAATTTTATATGTATATCTCTGTTGTTGGTATTTCTGTGTTAACAGGAGAATAATTGGAAATTAGGGTTAGGCGAATATATAGGGGAAATGCTGCCCGATTTACGTTAAATCCTTAATAATGAAAAACCCTTAACGAGAAAGTATAAGTTAAAGAATAAGTTCTATAAGTGATGGGCTATGGATTTATGAACTAGAAGGTGTAGTTACTAATGATAACGTTACTTTTATATTAAATAGGCTAAAAGAGCGATGCAAAGAACGAGTTTGCGAATAGTCGTTAGCAGGTATGTAAAGCTGTCCCTTCTTTCTTTTGGCATGTCTTAGATCTAAGCGATGAATGATATGAACTTTGGGGTAATTCTATTCATAAGTTTTGAGTGTGATTTATGATTCTTATTCACTTCTTGATGTTAGAACTCTTAAGTGATTGAGCTTCCCTCTTCAGTTTTCTGTACGTTGGATAGTAGTCGATATATATCAGTTCCTATTCTTAGGAACTCTATGATAACTAATGTCCAGCCTTCTATAAGATGTTTCATACTATATCGACATATGACTATGATTCTTAAGGCTCTTTGATATACTTCATGATGACATTCGAGGGATATTTGATATGTTTCCGAGTGGCATTCGAAAGGTATTTGATATAACTATTGTCTTGATTTTCAAATGATAGTTCGTGTTGATTATTCCATTGAGTCTTTGATATACCTTGATACGTATATATGATTCCAGAAGTTCTATTCTGATATAATCCACAGTGACATCCGAAAAATATTTGATATGACTATTGTCCTGATTTTCAAATGACAGTTCGTTTTGATTATTCCATTGGGTCCTTGAAGATATTTCAATTTGCATATGGTTGCTCACTACCCCACTCGTGCATGTCTCAATATGTCTTTCACTGAGTCTCGGGCCAGGATATGTTATCGTGAACAGTCTCACTGCATTGTTCACCGAGTCCCTCGCGAGAGGGACGGAATATGATATATATATATATGTATGATGGTGTTATGCTGTGTTATGGAGTTATGCTGTGTTACGGAGTTATGCTGTGTTACGGAGTTATACTGTGTTATGGAGTATGCTGTGTTATGGCGTTATGATGTGTTTCTAGTGTTATGCTGTGTTATGGCGCCAAAGACGGGGTGGCGACCATGTTCACCGAGTCCCATAATGGGCCGGATATGATATATGATATTAACATGCATGATTTATGTTTCAAAGGCAAGTGTTTTGGTATTCTGGATATTGTACTTGTTTTCTGTACTCCTTATTTCAGTTATGATCCTTCTTACTGTATTTCATGTTTTATATACTCAGTACATATTTTGTACTGACCCCCTTTCTTCGGGGGCTGCGTTTCATGCCCGCAGGTACAGATAGTCGGTTGATGACCTTTCAGCATAGCACTTCTACTCAGCTGTTTTGGGAGAGCTCCGTTGTTCCGGAGTCTAGACTTTTAGTACAGATCTCATGATATATATATATGTATATGTTATCCAGGGGTACGACGGGGCCCTGTCCGGTCATATTTCGCTATTCGTACTCTTAGAGGTCTGTAGACATATGTGTGGGTTGTGTATAAGTTCTGTTCGGCTGTGTCTATACGATGTGCTATGATATGATGTCCGTCTGTAGTGGCAGCCTTGTCGGCTTGCATATGACATGATATTGATGAGTAGTGGCAGCCATGTCGGCTTTCCTATCATTTTATGATTTGATCAGTTGTGACTCCTCAAGAAACAGTTTATCTGAATATACAAATATGACGACGTTATGAACCATTGGAGTTCTTTTGCAAGTCTGCATGTTATTCATAGATTCAGTTTGATTATATGTAACAGGTTTGTATACGGGTGTCCAGTTCGGGCGCTAGTCATGGCCCACGGTGTTGGGTCGTGACAGAAGTTGTGGGATTGTTGATACTAATCCCCACATTACCCGAATCTATTACATGTACCCCAAGACTAGCTAGTTGGCAGAGCTCATGAACCATCTCTTTCTTTTCTGGGGGGACTTCACATAAACTGCCCATTGATCGGCGGCTAAGTGCATCGGCTACTACATTCTCTTTTTCAGGGTGGTACAAAATGTCCACATCATAATCCTTCAATAATTCTAACCACCGCCTCTGCCGCAGGTTCAACTCCTTCTGCTTGAAAATGTACTGAAGGCTTTTGTGATCCGTATAGATATCAACATGCACACCATAAAAATAATGCCTCCATATTTTTAAGGCATGAATAATTGCAGCCAATTCGAGATCATGAGTCAGATAATTCCTTTCGTGTTTCCGTAACTGTCTCGAAGCATATGCAATAACTTTCCCATGCTACATCAATACGCACCCTAATCCAGCACCGGAAGCATCGCAATATACCACGTAGCCATCTGGCCCTTCGGGAAGTGTTAAGATCGGAGCTGAGGTCAACCTGCCTTTCAACTCTAGGAAGCTGCGCTCACAAGCATCATTCCACTGAAATTTGGTTGACTTCTGGGTTAGCTTCATCAATGGGGCTGAAATAGATGAAAAGCCCTCTACGAATTTCTATAGTATCCTGCCAAACCTAGAAAACTACGAACTTCTGTAGGCGTCGTAGGCCTTGGCCAAGTCATCACAACTTCAATTTTCTTAATGTCGACTCGAATGCCATCATTTGAAATAACATGGCCTAGAAATATCACAGAATTTAGCCAAAACTCGCACTTTGAAAATTTCGCATATAATTCCCGGACTCGAAGAACGCCAAGAACAATTCGCAAATGATCTGCATGTTCTGATTCCGTGCGAGAATACACCAGAATATCATCAATAAATACTATCATTTTCAGCTCGATCAAATCAGTTTTGGTCTGACGATCACATATCACAATGACATAACTTTTGTACACTTGCCTTGCTATCACGGGATCACCAACTGGAGTGAGTACCTCAAAAGGTTTAATTGGTTCAGGTTTCACCCCAATACAACCAGTAACATATGGAGTAATATAATAAAAAGTAGAACCCGGATCTATCAGTGCGTATACATCACGGGAGAATATAGACAATGTACCTGTAACCACATCTGGGGATGACTCAAGATCCTGCTGTACGGCTAAAGCATATACACGGGGCTGAGTGGCACCTGAAGTAGATGCTGCCCCTCTACCTCTACCTCGGCCTGCTGACATCTGGGGAATCTGTCCTGCCGGGCGTGCTGAGGAAGAACTAGCTGTTGAACCTGTGGGCTGAATTCCAACTCTACCACTTATCAACGGGCAATCTCTCATCATGTGCCCAACTTGGCCGCAAGTGTAGCAAGCGTCCGAACCTTGGCGACACTGTCCGGAATGCAATCTACCGCACTGGCTGCATCACGGTACTGGGGGTCTCCTCTGCCTATAATCTTCCCTGAACTGGGAATCTGGAGTTCTCGAACTTTGGCCCTGTCCTGAGCGGAAGGAGCGATCAAATCTCCTACCTGTAAATCAAGGAGGGGCACTGGTCACCGACTGGCCTGAGTAACCAGAATATGTCTGCCTTGATCCCCCTCCCCCTCTATAACCACTGCCTGCTCCCATAGATCTCGCCCTCTTGCCTTGCCTTCCTTCGTTGCCGCGGTCATTCATTGGTGGTTGTTGTCAACCTCTAAATTTTGAGCATGGGCCTGTATTCGGGAAATATCCATCCCGTCTTGCAAGGATGCCGTTAAACAATCTCTGAATAAATGTGGCCCTAGGCCACTTACAAATCTATGTACCCGGTCTCCCATGTCGGCCACAATAGCCGGGGCATATCTTGCCAAGGGTTAAATTGCATGCTATACTCCTGGGCACTCATATTTCCTTGCCTCAGATTTAGAAACCTGTCTGCTCTAGCTCGGCGGACCTCGGGTGGCAAGTAGTGACGAATAAATGCATCCACGAATTCTTGCCAAATCGGAGGAGGCGCATTCTCACCTCTTGATAATACCCAGTTGTTGTACCACAAAACAGCCACATCCCGGAGTCTATAAGATGCCAACTCCACAGATTCAGTTTCAGAAGCATGGACAATCTTCAATGTCCTCAGTACCGCATCTACGAAACCTTGCGGGTCTTCATCCGGCTTTGACCCGAAAAACTCCAGAGGATTTAGGCTCATAAAATCACGGGCCTTGGTACTTGCTGCCCGATCACTCAAACTCTCACTTTGTCATTGTGCCTATGCCACGACCAATAGTGTCAATAACTGAATGGCCTCGGTCACTTGTTGACTCGAAGCAACCGGTGGAGGAATTGGAGCTGGAGCTCCTCCTTTCTCTTCCACATTAGGCGGGGTAGAAGAGGTATTAGACAAGGCCTCATTGTGTGATTCGACTTCTTCTATGTTCATCGGAGGCTCTCTTTCTACCCGCCTCTTTGCCGTAGTTTTGCCTTTCTGGGCGGCTGTAGCCTTCCCCTTTGGCGGCCTTCTGAAATCACAACACACTATTAGGGAGGATAAAATCTTATACATGGCTCTATCGCACGATCTCATAGGGAGAAGAATGGTCATTTTTCATAAATGCCCTGTAGCCTCTTGTTTATTGATGTGGCGCGCAACACACCATAAACAAGACTCTACTAGACACGGCTCGTAGACACTTCCTAGGACTGAACCGCTCTGATACCACTTTTGTCACGACCCAGCTAGGGGCCATGACGGGTACCCGGGGCTAGCCACCGAGCACCACTCGTGCAACTACTTATCTTGCTCATTTAATGGTTTTTTATCAGCTTTATACTCAAATTGTAGGAAAATCATATTTTATATGGAAACATAAATACTTTTTAAATACATTTGCCTCTCGGCCATCAGAATAATATATATACATATAATAGGATCTCGTGGGACCATCTAACCCACACTGCGCATCTACGAGCCTCTACTGGAGTGCTAAGCATAAGGATGGGACAGGACCCCGTCATGCCCAAAAATACATATACATGAATATACACAAAAGAATCGTCATAAGCACCTCCGAACAAAGGAGTGCTTTCAGTCAGCTGACGGCTACTGCTGGTCTGGGTCGAGCTCTCCTCCCTGTCTACCTGTGGGCATGATCACAGCGTCTAAAGAAAACGGACGTCGGTACGAATATTATACTGAGTATGAGTGGCATAAATTATGAAATAGAACAATGACATTAAGGAAATATCAATATGGAAAATCTATATCTAACTGTCATGTATAAAAGAATTAAGCCATGCTGTCTTACTCATACTCGCATCATATCATGTATGCATAATGTATAAGCTGCCCGCTCATATAGGTGCGGTGTAGTAATGTATAAGCTGCCCGTCCATATCAGATCGGTGTGATAATCATAACATTAGCCTGCGTCCAGGCCTCCCGCATCCGGGGTATCATCTCATGCCGCCCACTATTGGTGTCTGCCCATGCCATTTGGCCATGGTGTATCGTATAGCTGCCCGCCTTAGCGGTGACTGCCCGGCCAACTAGGCGTGGTGTTATATCATCATCATACATACTTATCATAATATGCTCATCGTAACATACTTATCACAATACATGCACAAGGCTTATGAACAACATTACTTTATCGGCGTGACGTAAGGTCGTGATCCCTCGATTTCATTATGGAGCAATTATCGACATCCTGCCTCACCTTGTAGGAACTAACATATAAGGTGAGTGTGAGCAATAAATAACATCATTCCATTTTCAGATCATCATATCATATCTCTTATCATATGTTACCATTCATGGATATAGGCTTTTAGCTTTCCGGAATAGAGGGACTCATGAAGAGGAGGAAAATTATGCTATGATATTCATGCCATTAGAAAGAATGGACTAGCCTCAGATACCTTTGACTTTTAACTAAGCTATCGTTCGCTTGTTCTCCTTCGATATCGCGTTTCTACCGTCAAAAGAGAATTTGCATTTACGTTAGTTAATCGACTATAAGAACGCGCTACAATTTCTAGGGAAAATTCCGCGACGCTTCCTTTGGTTATACTACTTTTCCCATATTCTATATCAACTACCAAACATTCATAACAACACTCACAATATTGTATTCAACAATCATCATTTATCTACATTTACCACATTCCACCATTTTTCCCCAATTTCTCCACATTTATGGGCTTTAGCTCATCATCACATTTTCTCATACATCACTCATATTTCATGGTCTACACGTCATTTATAACATATTTATACTCCCAACTCATCACCATTCATAATGCAATCCAACAATCATTCAACTATGGCACTATTCAAATTTTATGACCATTTACTACACTCCTCTATAATCCAAGTGTTTCAATGTATTAATGCTTCAATAATCATGAGAAGGTCATCAAACTTACCTTGGGTAGTGTTGGAACAAGCCTTGAGCAACAATACTCTTTTGTGCCAAAAACCCTATTTCACTTCCTTTGCAATTTCTTGGTGTAGATGAACTTTGATGAGCTTCACACCCTTGGTTCCATGGATTTCATGTAGTTGACCACTAATTTCCCTTAAATTCTTGTGGATGAAATGTTTGGAATGTTCTAGAGTTCTCTTGAGTTGTGTAGATGAGAAATGAAATGAAAATGAATGAAAAGGGTCCCTTATATTAATCACAAAATTTGATTTTTATGAATAGTAGTCGGGATGCACAGTGGTCGTAAACCCAGTTTATGAACCGTATTCTGGTTTACGGTCTATCCTTCACGACCGTATTAATGCATATCAAAACCAAAAACTCAGGCTGAGACGTGGTGATTTACGGACACAATTTACGGGTCGTATTTAACTTTACGGTCTGTATTCTCAGTCGTATTTAACCATTTCGTCATTTGGCAGAAAGTTGAAGTTTTTGGAATGTTGAAGGACGATGGCAATTTACGGTCCGTAAACCACTTAACGGGTCGTATTCTACTTTACGACCCACTGGGTCGAAGTGCAAATCTGTAACTTTCTCATTTCCAAAATTCATAAATAGTCATTCCCTACTTAGTAAAACATCGCACACTCATACACTTCGTTGGTCTACCCGTTGTACGTTCACGGGGAAATTTCCGAGGTGTAACACAAGTGGGGGTACTTAGACTTCATATGTTCTTCCTCTTCCCAAGGCATCTCTTCTCGGTTATTATTTCTCCATAAGACTTTGACTGAAGCTACTTCTTTATTTCTGAGTCTCCGTACTTGCCTGTCTAGAATGGCAATAATTACCTCTTCATAAGTCAACTTTTCTGTCACTTGAACATCATCTACTGGAACAATCCTCGTAGGATCTCCAACACACTTGCGGAGCATTGAGACATGAAATACCGGATGGACTGATTCAAATTCTGAAGGTAAGTCCAATTCGTAAGCTACCTGACCCACCTTGTAGATAATCTTGTAGGGTCCACTATATCGAGGACTCAATTTTCCCTTTTTTCCACTATATCAGTCATCAACCCGAAATTCTAAGTTTCGTCGACGGTTGTCCATATAGGATTTTTGACGACTTGGGGCTGTCATTAATCGATCTCGGATTACCTTAACTTTTTCCACTGCTTGTTGAATCAACTCAGTGCCTATTAGCTGTACCTCTCCTGCTTCAAACCACCCAATCGGGGATCTACACTTCCTTCCATATAGAGCTTCATACGGAGCCATTTGGATACTGGAGTGATAACTGTTATTGTATGCAAACTCAATAAGGGGTTACTGGTCATCCTAACTACCACCGAAATCTAGTACACATGCCCATAGCATATCTTCTAAGGTCTGAATGGTACATTCGGCTTGTCCGTCAGTTTGCGGATAAAATGTTGTGCTAAGCTTTACTTGAATACCCAAACCTTCTTGGAATGATTTCCAGAATTTAGCTGTGAATTGCGCTCCTCTATCAGTAATAATAGACACCAGAATACCATGGAGTCGCACAACTTCTTTAAGATATAACCTTGCATAATCTTCTACTGAGCATGTAGTTTTGACTGGAAGAAAATTGGTTGATTTCGTGAGTCTGTCCACGATCACCCATATGGAATCATACCTGCTTCGGGAACGAGGTAACCCTACAATGAAATCCATGTTTATCACTTCCTATTTCCAAGTTGTAATTTCCATTACCTGTAACAATTCTCCTGGCTTTTGATGCTCGATTTTCACTTTTTTGCAATTTGGACATTGGGCTACAAATTCTGCTATGTCTTTCTTCATTCCATCCCACCAGTATATTAGCTTGAGATCATGGTACATCTTTGTCGCCCCTGGATAAATAGAATACCGAGAATAATGAGCTTCTTCTAAAATTCGACGGCGTAGTTCCGCAACATTTGGGACACATAGCCTGTCTCGGTATCTAAGAACTCCGTCTATAGAAATATCAAATGGCGACTTTTCTTTCCCAGGAAGTGTGTCTTTATAGTGGCTCAACTGAGGATCTTCATATTGACGTTCCTTCACTTCCATATCCAAGGAGAAAACAGTTGGATTATTGATACCAATTCCTGAACTGCCTGAATCAATTAAACGAACTCGAAGATTAGCTAGTTGGTGGAGCTCACGAATTAATTCCTTTTTTTCTGGAGGAGCTTTACATAGGCTACCCAATTATCTGCGATTAAGTGCATCAGCTACTACATTTGCCTTCCCAGGGTGGTATAAAATGCTTACATCATAATCTTTCATTAATTCCAACCACCGTCTCTGTCGTAGATTCAACTCCTTCTGCTTAAAAATATATCGGAGACTCTTGTGATCTGTATAGATATCAACATGAACACCATAAAATAATGTCTCCACATCTTTAGTGCATGAACAACCGCAGCCTATTCAAGGTCACGAGTCGGGTAGTTCTTTTCATGTTTTCGCAACTGTCTCGAAGCATAAGCAATGACTTTACCATACTGCATCAATACATATCCTAACCCAACGCCAGAAGCATCATAATATACAACATAACCATCTGACCCTTTTGGGAGTGTCAAGACTGGAGCCGAAGTTAGCCTATCTTTCAATTCCTGAAAACTGAGCTCACAAGCATTATTCCATTGAAATTTAGCTGACTTCTGGGTGAGCTTAGTCAATGGGGCTGAAATAGAGGAAAACCCTTTCACAAATCTTCTATAGAAACCTGCCAATCCCAGAAAACTATGGACTTCTGTGGGCGTTGTAGGCCTTGGCGAGGTCTTTACAGCGTCGATTTTCTGAGTATCAACTCGAATGCCATCATCTAAAATAACATGGCCCAGAAAAGTCACAGAGTTAAACCAAAGCTCGCATTTTGAAAATTTTGCATACAATTCACGAGTACAAAGAATTCAAAGGACAATGCATAAATGATCTGCATGCTCGGATTCTGTCAGAGAATATACCAGAATGTCATCAATAAACACGATCACGAACATATCTAAGAGTGGCCCGAATACATTGTTCATCAAATTCATAAACACTGTCGGAGCATTTGTTAACCCAAATGACATTACCCGAAATTCATAATGGCCATATCTTGTTCTGAAAGTTGTTTTAGGAATGTCTTCTTCTCTGACTCTCACTTGATGATAACCCGATCTTCGATCTATTTTGGAAAACCACTTGGCACCCTGTAATTGGTCAAACAAATCATCAATTCTCGGGAGAGGATATTTGTTCTTTATCATCACCTTATTTAGCTGTCTATAATCAATGCACATCCGTAGGGAACCATCTTTCTTTCTCACAAATAGGACTGGTGCTCCCCACGGTAATGAACTGGGCCTAATAAACCCCTTCTCAAGCAAATCTTTCAACTGTGCCTTTAGCTCTTTCAATTCTGCAGGAGCCATTTGGTACGGAGGAATAGAAATAGGCTTGGTGTCTGGCAATACATCAATAGCAAATTCGAACTCTCTTTTCGGAGGAAGGCCTGGGAGTTCATCTGGAAATACATCTGCAAATTCATTCACTACCGTAACAGATTGAAAAGTTGGTGGCTTCGCTTCGGTATCATGAACTCGAACCAGGTGATAAATATAGCCTTTAGTTATCATCTTTTTTGCCTTAAGGTAGGAAATAAACCTAACCCTTGGAGATGTTGTATTACCTTTCCATTCAAGCACGAGCTCTCCCGGAAATTGAAATCGAACTACTTTCATTCGGCAATCAACATTAGCATAACATGAGGCCAACCAATCCATACTCATAATCACATCAAAATCTAACATTTCCAGCTCAACTAAATCAACTTTAGTCTGGCAGTCACATATCACAATTATATAATTTTTGTACACTTGTCTAGCTATCACGGGGTCACCAATTGTAGTAGATACCTCAAAAGGTTTAATTGGCTCGGGTTTCACCCCAATACGACCAGCAATATAGGGAGTAATATAAGATAACGTAGAACCCGAATCTATCAACGCGTAAACATCATGAGAGAATATAGTCAATATACCTGTAACCATATCCGGGGAGGACTTAAGATCCTATCGTCCAGCCAAAGCATAAATACAGGGCTGAGTGCCACCTGAACTGAACGCTCCCCCTCATCCTCTACCTCGACCTGCTTGAATCTGGGCAGTCTTCCCTATCGGGCGCATAGAAGAAGAATCAGCCGCTGAGTCTGTGGGCTGAACCCCAACTCTACTACTCATCGATAAACAATCACGCATCATATGTCCAACCTGGCCACAGGCATAGCAAGCATCTGAACCTTGGCGATACTGACCAAAATGTAACTTACCGCACTGGCTGCATCGTGGTGCCGGTGGTCTCCACTGGCTATAATCACTCCCAAACTGGGAACCTGAAGCTCTCGAGCTCTGACCCTGCCCTGACTAAATAGAGCGGTCAAATCTTCTACCTGCAAATCGTGGAGGTACACTAGTCGCTGACTGGCCTGAGTATCTAGAATATGACTGCCTTGATCCCCCTCTATAGTCGCTACCGGCACCTATAGATCTGGGCCTCTTACTTTGCCCTCGATCAATATCACGTTCACCCTTTTGCGGTTGCTGTTGCCCTTCTAAGTTCTGGGCTTGGGCCTGAATGCGGGAAATATCCATCCCATCTTGCAATGAAGTCGTTAAACAATCTTTAAACAAATGTGGCCCTAGGCCACTCACACACCTGTGCACCTATCTCCCATGTCGGCCACCATAGTCAGAGCATATCTAGCCAATGAATTAAACTGAAGGCTATACTCCCGGGCACTCATATTTCCTTACTTCAAATTTAAGAATCTATCCACTCCCAACGAACCTCGGGTGGCAAGTAGTGGTGGATGAAGGAATCTACAAATTCTTGCCAAACTGGAGGTGGCACATTATCTTTCCTTGAGGATATCCAGTTATTACACCATCAGACCGCCACATCCCGGAGTCTATAAGATGCTAGCTCCACAGATTCAGTTTCGAAAGCATGAATAATCTTTAATGTTCTTAATATTTCATCAATAAAACCTTGCGGGTCTTCATCCGGCTTTGACCCGAAAAACTCCAGAGGATTGAAGCTCATAACATCATAGGCTCTAGTACTAACTGCCCTGTCACTTGAACCTGTACCTTGCCGCTGTGCTTGAGCGGACACTAACTGTGTCAATAACTGAATAGCTTCGATCATTTGTAGACCCGAAGTAGCCGGTGGAGGAACTGGGGGCATAGGAGCTGGAACTGAAGCCCCATATTGTTCTTCTATAATAGGCGAAGTACGAGAGGTATTAGATGGAGCCTCATTATGTGATTCACCTTCCGCTACATTAGTTGGCGGCTCCCTTTCTGTTATAGCCCGTTTTTGGTGCGTTCGGAAATTTCGAGGTAGTCGTGGTAAGTTAAGGAAATGACCATCTGTCAAAATTATTTTAATGTACAAGTGGGTTATGAATATTATTTATGAGTTCTATTAGTACGAAAATATTGAGAAAGGCTAAGGGTAAAAAGGAAAATTCGCAAAATGGTCCATGGTAATATTGTGGAAAGGCTAGGGGCAAAATGGGAATTTCACAAAAAAAAGTCTTGAAAGTTCTTGAAAATTTCCACTTTGGCCATGTGACACAAAGAGTGGGCCCCGCCCCATGGCCATGTGTCCACATTTTTATTTGTAAGACCTAAGTATAAATATGGAGAAGTAGTGGCAATTAAAGTATAATTGTTTTCATGAAAATTCAAGAAGCTTGAAGAAAGAAAGAGAAGAAAAAAGGAGGAAAAGGGTTCGGCCATGGTGGAAAAATTTGAAGCCATGAAAATTGATCAAGAAAAATTATTTTCTTCTAGTATTTCCACCAAATGGAAGGTCCTTATTAACATGAAGGAGTTGTTGGAGCAAGCAAAGCCTTTGTTTGTGTAATTCATAAGCCCTATCCAAGTAAAGAAGTTGGGTGAGAAAGGTATGTGTTCAACCCTCTTTTACATATGTTGTGGGTGGTTTATGAATGTTGTTGTATGAAGAAATGGATGAAATTCATGTGATATATATGTGTGTGGGTGTTTGGCCGAATAGTAGCTAGGTGGGTAAGATGTGATGAATTGATTTTATTTAGTATTTAGATTGTTGTAGTTGTGGATTCTATGATGTTAAATGAAGATTTAATGGTTTGAAATGAAGTGGTAATTGTTTGTGAATTATTGAAGAAGCTAATGTGATTTTAATATAATTTCTTGTAATTATGAGAATGAGGTTGTGATCCTTGTGGAGTTGTTGAGGAAGTTAATGTAACACTAGCATGAATTCTTATATTTGTATGAATGAAGTTGTTAATGTAAAATGTTGGCGGAGTTCATGAATTTGGAAGAAAGTAATGTGTTGTTGTCCTTGGTGGTGTTGTGAGATTTCGGGTGGAATGGTATAGTAGTTGCGCTATTTTGAACATTGTGCGGATTGTATGAAATGTTTTTAAGTCTTGTTTGAATGGTCTTGGACTAGTACTTAAATGAGTGAGCATTGGTGTTGGCTTGATCATATGTGGTTGGATTTGAATAGAAAAAACTGCTAGTATTAGAATGCATTTTGAATTAATTGATGAAGTTGGAAGTATGATTGTTGGTATTGTTGTTGATGATAATTTGGCCGAGTTGAATTCTCGGATTGTTGTTGATAAAAATTGGACGAGTCAGATTCTCGGGGAAGGTGTATTTACAGGGGAGGTGCTGCTGAAATTTCGGCAGATTATGAATGAATTCATTTAAAGAATTAAGACAAGTATATGGTGATGAATCTAATGAGTGCGTCAATCTTCTTGAATGTAGACTAGCGATAACGAGCTTGGACAATTAAGCGTAGCTAATAGGACGTAGATCAGGTATGTTAAGGCTCGTACTTTTCTTTCCAAGGCATGATTCCGATGTTATGATCTCATAATTGCTTCCATATTCTCCTTGTTTTCAAAAGATAGATGTTTATGATTTCAAGGCATGATTCTTTTCCGATAACCCGTCGATGCTTTCCAAAATGTCCGTATTTTTCCAAAACAAAGATTTATGGTATTGTAATCTTTAATGACAATAACGATGGATATGTTTTACAACGACATTGATGATGTCGAGGATGAGAATATTTCTATGATGACTATGATAAGTATGATTTCATGTTCGAAAGGTACTTATATGATTATTGCTTTGATTTTCCAAAAATAGCTTCGAAAATGTTCGTAGAAGGTTCTGTACTTCAAACGCTCATACCTTTCTTATGGAACAAATCTACGGCCAGCATTCACAGCATTCACTGGAACAAATCTACGACCAGACATACGGTCAGTATAATTTATACGGACAGCATGTTGGTCCGTAGAAACAAGACGAGGCAGATTGTGTATTATTAATAAGGAGATCAAGTTCATTTCATTTCATTTCCCCTTCACTCCCCTTCTCTCTAGAACTCTCTAGAACATTTCTCCACACTTCAGCTACAAGAATCCAAGAGAGAGTAAGGAACAACTTGATCAAAACCAAGGAAATCAAGTGTAAGAAACTCATTAGAGTTCATCCAAGTCAACAAATTCCATTGGATAGGAACTAGGGTTTTGGCTCAAGTGAAGTCTTTCCACTCAAGGCTCATTCCCACACTATCTAAGGTAAGTTTTATGATAATTCCATGTTGTTTATTTTGAAAGGAGATAGAAAATGGGTAACAAAGATGAGAATAATGAGATTTTGAGTAGTAGCTTGGGATGAGTCATGATTATTGATATGTTATGATTACGATTATGTCGTAAATGATATTAATGACATGGGATAAGCATTAAATGTGAGTAAATGTAATAATGAACTATGACAATGATTATGGAGGAATTGAAGTGAAATTGTAAAATGTGGATAATGTAGAGTAAACGAAGATTGTTTGTTATGATATTGTGAATGTTATTATAGATGTTTGGGAGTTGATATATGATATGAGGAAAGTCGTATAAACAAAGAAAATGATGCCCAATACTCTCTAGATTTAGTTGAGTATGTTCATGTGATCGATTAGCTAATGTTAATACGAACTCTCTTGAAGGTAGAGACGTGAGCATTGTAGGGGAACGATCAAGCGATAGAATAGCTAAACGAAAAGGTATGTAAGGCTAGCCCTTTCCTTATAAGGCATGACTCCGATGGCATAAATATTCCTATTTTTCCATGACTTTCTTACATTCCAGAAAATTATGAGTCTATGTTCAGAAAGGGCTTCATATGAGATAAAGGAAAAAGATATGTTACGAGCACGACGACAATAATAGTGATAATGATAATGATGACGATGTTAATAGTGATAATGATAATGATGACGACGATAATAGTGATAACGATAATGACCACGATAATAATAGTGATGATGATAATGATGACGACGATAATAGTGATAATGATAATGATGACGATGTTAATAGTGATAATGATAATGATGGTGACGATAATAGTGATAACGATAATGATGACGACGATAATGGTGATGATGATAATGATGACGATGATAATAGTAATGACAATAAAGATGATGGTGATTCAATAATAGAAATCAGGAGTTTATAGACTTTGTGTCACTCCGATAGTGTCTAAATGTTTCTCTCTTGGATACATATGTATGTTATAAAAGTATGAATGCTATGTTGTGACACCGAGCCTATATGGTCGGGTATGATATCTATTATGCGCCCACCACTGCAGTTGGGTACGTATAACACTAAGTCTTGGTAGGGCCAGGTACGTACAACACCAAGCCTTATTATGGTTGGGTACGTAAGACACCGAACTTAGATGGTCGGGTATGATACTACTATGTATTCAAATGTATGAAAAGGAAGTTTCCTAGTAGAAAGAGCATAAGTAAGTATAACGAGCATCGTAGAGGTATACTTAGCTCTCTCTCATTTCATAACTCGTCCATACTATGTTATTTCATATGCTTTCATCATGCTATTGATTATGTTTTACATATTCAGTACATTATCCGTAATGACGTCCCTTTGCCTGGGGGCGCTGGATTTCATGCCACACAGCCCCATATTTCTTTGCAGGAAAGTTGTCCAGGAGTTTGATTATAGGATGTACCAGGCTATTAGCTGGATTGGTAGACTCTCAGTTCGGAGTGATACCCCTTCGGAGTATGTTCTCATGAGCTTAGTCACGCACATTATGGGTATGTTGGGGTCCTATCCCAACTTAGGTTTTGATATCATATCTTATGTTAGACACTTTTGCAGACAGAGTCGTGTATACAGTACATTAGCCTTGTAAGTAGCTATGCAAGCTGATGTAGCATTATGGATTTCTTTACAGATTTATAGTATAGCAACTTTTTACTTGAGTTAAGAAAGATGAAAAGAATGTTTTGAAAGGCCTTCATTTTGCACATCATTTCACGATTAAGAGTCCAGTAAGACCATGAGTATAACGAGAACTAGCGGGTTGGCTCGGCTCTAAGTGAAGGTCGGGTGCCCATCATGCCCTATCTGAATTAGGGTGTGACAAAGTGGTATCAGAGCAGTTCGTCCTCGGGGTTGTCTGCAAAGTCGTGTCTAGTAGAGTCTTGTTTATGATGTGTTGCGCGCCACATCTATAAACAGGCGGCTATAGGGCATTTAGGATGGTTACTCTTCTTTCATATCTAAGATCCTGCGATAGAGCCAAGTCATAGGAAATGAGGTTCCTTATACTAACCCTTGATTTCAACAGAAGAACGGTATCGGTAGAAGAAGGTGATGGATGATATTGAAAGTTACAGAGGTAATTCACTTCGTTGAGGCTATGTTATCAAAATATATATTTGTATGATAATGAATTTATTGTCATAGAGGTAAGTCAGTGCTCGGACAACAGAGGAATTGATTAAATGCATCTTTTGATGATAAGTTCAGTTAAAAGTTGTGAACTAAACAAATTGAATGACTCAGTACAAAGGTAAGCAATGACACGAAAGGGTGAATGTTTGGTAAGGTAAGAATATTGAGGTATGATTGAAATGCAAAGCAGAAGCATAGAAGGGAAAGTAATTAGGAAGGCATAATAGGGCAGATCGCTAAAGGATCAAGTACATCTCGAGGTGTGATATATGAGGTAAGTTTCGACATCCCTGCATTTTACTTGAAATTGGGAGCCCTATGTGGCTGAGATATGTTGTGTACATACATACTAGCCCTGTGAGGTGTTGTTGGTATTTGCTGCGTGCAGGTTTTGGATAGTAAGAAATATAGAGGAGATAAGATATAAGCTTGTAATATGTCCTAACGGGAAAAGATGTTGTGCAAAAAGTAATGGCAGGATGAGATTAAGTTAGGAGTATCATTAACAACTACAATAGATGAGTTAAATACTATTGAATTGATAGTAACGATAATTATAAGATCGACATTGATACTGTAAAGAGAAATGCTAGAGTAAATTAGGGAGACTGGTAGTGCTAAAACACGACATAGGAGAGGAATGGTGTCAAGACCCCACTAGGGGCCACGACGGTTACCCGTGGCTAACCACCGAGCACCACTCGTTCTACTACTCATCATACTCATATAATAAGAAAACCATTTTTCATTTGAGAACATAGATGCTTTTATAGACATAAGCCTTTCGGCTATCAAAATGATAATATATATATATATATATATATATATTATCAAAATGATAATATATATATATAATAGTAACCTCATGACACTATATAACCCACACTACGTATCTATGAGCATCTACTGGAGTGCTAGACATAGGGACGGGACAGGACCCCGTCGTGTCCAAAATATGCATACATACACAAAACAATAATCACAGGCACCTCCGGAACAATGGAGTCCTCTCAAATCAGCTACTAGCTCCTACGAGTCTGGATCAAGATCACCTCCCTGTCAACCTGTGGGCATGAACACAACGTCCAAAGAAAACGGACGTCAGTATGAACATTGTACTGAGTATGAGAGGCATAAGAAACAATAATACATTACTGAGATAAAGGAAGCATCAATAAGAAGCAACTGTGTACGATTGTCGCTTATAAAAGAAATGACACATGCTGACTTACTCATAATCATCATCATATCATGTATGCAATAATGTATAAGCTGCCCGTCCATATAGGTACGGTGTGATAATGTATAAGCTGCCCATCCATATAGGTACGGTGTGATAATAATTAACCTACGTCCAGACCTCCCGCGTCCGGGGTATAAGCTGCCCACTATAGTGGTGTGTATGTCTACCAGTCCATATAGGTACGGTGTAATATCATCAACATATATTCATCATAATGCATGTATGATAACTCCAAGATAGCTTTACTTTATCAAGGTGACATAAGGTCATGAACCCCCTATTCCATTATGGGCATCTATAAGTATCCTGCCTCACCTTGAAGGAAATAGTATTTAAGGTGAGTGTGTACAACAAACAACGTCATTAACTTTAGAGCAACATCATATCATGGACTCTAGAATCTTTAGACTCAATCTTATCATCATCATTATTGAACTCATAACATATCTCTTGTCTTATATAGCTATTCATGGACATAGACTTTTAGCTTTCCGAAATGTAGGAATTCATGAAGGGGAAGGAAGAGTCATCATATAGGATTCATGCCATTAGATATAAAGGACTAGCCTCACATACCTTTTATGCATAACTAATCTATTGCTTGCTTGTTCTCCTTCAATGCCCTCATTTCTATCTTCAAGAGAATTCGTATCAAAATTAGTTAATCGGCTAGAAGAACGTTTTACTATTTCTAGGGAAAATTGGGTAGCATTTACTTTGTTTCTACTACTTTTCTCATATTGTATATCAACTCCCAAACGTTCATAACAATATTCATAATATCGCAAACAACAATCATCATTCATCTACATTTCCCACAATTCACCATTTTCCTTCAATTTCTCCACAATTATGGTTATAGCTCACTATCGTGTGTTCTCATATATAATACTTATTCCATTGTCTAAATGTCATTAATAACATATTTACAATCACAACATATCGATAGTCATGACTCAATCCAAACCTTTACCCAACAATGTCACTATTCCCATATTTATGACCCACTTTCTATGTCTTTCTACAATCCATGTGTTTTTAACATTCAACACCTTAAACAATCAAGAATGGTCACAAAACTCACCTTGGATGATGGATGAAAAACACTTGAGTAGAACTTCCCTTCTTGCACCAAAACCCTAACTCACTTCCCTTAAGTTTTCTTGGTGTAGATGAACTTTTAATAGGTCTTATACACTTGATTTCATGGATTTAGTGTAGTTGATCATAGATTTCCTTTGATTTCTTGTAGAAGAATATTGGAGAGTGTACGAGAGTTTTCTTGAAGTGTAGACAAGTGCAATGAAATGAAATAAAATGAAGGAGAGAGGTCCTTATATTAAATTGAAACCTGTCCCGACCAAGATATACGGACTAACATACGGTCCGTACATTTTATACAGGCCGTATGTGTGGCTGTATGTTTTTTCCAGTAGATGATGCCCCTCTCGGATAATTATACGGCCTAACATACAACCAGTACAATTTATATGGCCTAACATACGGCCAGTATAATTTATACGGCTAGTATGTTGGGCCGTATAATGCCAATTGTTCCGATTTCGTTCTCGTCGACTTGTTTGATCTCCAATCCTTATGGAACCTTCTTGACACTTGTTTAACACCTCAATACCAATCTACGGGACGTTATCACTCTTCTCCAAGACATCGTTACACCCTCATTAACTTGTCGCTCATAATTCCTACCCTATGCATAACATATCCTTTACTTTCCTTGACAACCTTCTCCCTTTTCGTTAAATGCCTTGAATCTCCATTAGGATTATCAAATTATATTGCTCACTTATTAAATCATCGTACATGTCATCCTCTTCGCTAGCCTATTCACTGCACGTTAACGGGTAATTTTCCAAGGTGTAACATTCTTCCCCCCCTTTGGAACATTCGTCCTCGAATGTTAAATACTCGGGAATTCTATGAAAATTTCACTGGAGTTTCCCCTGTAATATGGCACTACCATCCTGTCACAACAACCCACAATAATATTGCCTCACAGGGCCACAACACAATGAAACTATAAATTGGCCACACACGACCAAAAGCATGAAAAGAAACCATACATACCTCATAATGTTAGCGTTTCATCTTGAATCTCTCCTGGGGCTGAAATAAGTGCGGACACGTGGATTTCATATTTTCTTCCGCTTCCCAAGTCATTCTTCTCGGTTGTTATCTTGCCATAAGACCATAACTGAGGCCACTTCTTTATTTCAAGGTCTCCGTACTTGCCCAACTAATATGGCAATGGGTAGCCCTTCAAAAATCAACTTTTCTTATCACTTGAACATCATTTACTGGCATAATCCTAGCAGGATTTCTAACATATTTACGAAGCATCGAGACATGTACAACTGGGTGAACTGACTCCAAATTAGGAGGTAGATCTAATTCATAAGCTTCCCTTCCATCCAGTGATCTTATTGCATTCGTAAGTTGTCCCACCCCAAGGCTACCGTAGAAAGCGTATAGCATGTACTTATGTCATGTTCCAAGTAATTGTCCTATTTATCCCTAACAATAATCCCAACTCAATATTTCAACTCAATTTACCATATGTTTTCCTTCAACTGACCCGGGGTATCATGACCACACTATTCTTATTTACCTCTTACTCCTCTTTTTAAGTACCCACTTGGTTTCATTGGCGACGTATAATTACTTGCAAGTTACATAATTGTTCTTGCGTGATTCATGTACCTACATATCTATACATATACATGTATCCATATCTGCATCCGTATTCATAATCCTACTCATTTATATATTGTATCCATGGTCATATTCATATACATATCATTTACATAGCATGCCCGACCATGAAGGTTCGGTGTCATTCATATCGAAAGTCTTTGTCTATCTGTAGTAACTTATCTTATCGTGCTCTCTTCCTTCCTTCATTATCACATCTAGTGTCCTACTATAGAAAACCTTAGGTCTCTTTCTTAATTGTCGCTTATAAATAGCAATATCATTCACAATGACTTTACCGCTAGTGTCTTTACCTCTATTCTAGTATAACACCACCCTCTTTTACAATACCCCTTGAGTTATTTGCTCTCAATGTCACGTGGTTCAAGGTCTTCGCGAATGGTTTCCCATACAGTCTCAGCTGCTTGCTCAATTTATGTTCATTTATTTACTAGTCATTAGGTTCATTTCTGCATAACTCTCGCTCTTCGCTTTAGAGTCTATATCTGTCACATCTTAGGGTCCATCAATTTAATCTTCACACTTTTATCCTCTTTATTTGCTTCCCCCCTTTAAGGGTTTTACTTGTACCATTCTCAAATCTGTTGCCTCACCTTCAAAGCTTGAATCCATATACCCCTCACTATGCTACATCTTACTCATACCATTTCCCATAATCTATGGCTACAATAATTCATGTGTGAAGTCTTAGCATACTCACCTTGCAGTCTTGTAACCAAATAATACAACCGATATAGCAATCCGAACAAGAATGTATTTTACTTAGCTCATCTTGTAGTTATGAGTCAATGTCTAAATCCGCTCCGATTAACAGCTTCTGTCCCATAGGGATACTCACCATAGTAGTTGGTCTAATTATCCATACGATCCATATAATGCCTTTTTCCCTCTTCTTCGGTGCTCAAAGTTAACTTGTCACGTCATCTTTGTTTTCCGGGGCCTAAGTCTCATTCGCTACTAATAACCCTCATGCCTCTTATTCTTTTACCCTTAGTTTGCATTCAACACTGATTTTCAAAACCAATCATAATCGTATTATATTTGTCGTTGATAATAGCTTTACTCTATCTCTTTATCGTCGTACGGTAACTCACAACTCATGATCATCTTTTTCTTTTCAACTCTTTACTTCATATACTTTACTCGTTCTAACTTGATATAGGATATTCGTAGGAGATGCACCCTCATTTAATCATAACGCAACTATTTCTCAAGTGCGCGTACTTTGCGGCGTATTTCCTTATCTTTCTATTCCCATTCTTATTCCTTTACATTCCTTCCTCCTCAATTTATCTTATTTCCTCCCGTTTTATAATCAATCATTTATTCTTCACACGAGGAACCCTATTCTTAACTTAGTACCGCTTGCCCTTTAGAGTATACTACCTTTGTACAATCCATTATTTGCTTCCAAAACTTATACTGTTCATTCTTATCATCTTCTCTCATCCTTATTGTGTTGATCCTTTCGTTATTCATCTTTTTGTAGTCTTGGTCTTTTACATTCGGCTAAAAATATCGCTCATATTCTTGATTATGCTAATCACAAACTACTACTACTCTGCCATCTCACTCTTCTCTGATTTCTTTTTCAAGCTGACTTCCCCCTTTTGCTTGCTATCATTTCTGTCATTGACGAACCCATATGCTGGACTTTCCCCTAACCAGGTCTTATAAACTTTCTCATCTACTGCTCCATGGCTCGCTTGTTGGTTTCATATTTGCATTCATTGTTTATTCATATAGAACAGGCCACATCCTTAGTCGTTTCCTCACTATACTTTGTAGTACAGTTCTTGTTTTGCTCTCATTATACCTTCATCATAATCAATGCTATAGAGTGCCGCTTCTTGATCCCATTCACAATCCCGCTTACGAAATAGAATAAATCTCATGAAGTAAGCATACTCAACCTGTTACTCTTTCTAATCAGTTCTATTACGCTTACCATATAAATTGTTTTACCAACGTATTCTCATTCATCATAACCCTTCGTATTCGTACCTCTGTCTCCGGGTACTGTTACTTTATTTACTAGTAACTTATCGTATCTTACTCGCACTTATCCGTCCAATCTATACCCCAGTATCACACTCTATTGGAGTTACCCTTTCTCTTCCATGTCATGTTTTAGTACTACCAAGCATTTCTCTTTACCGTATCAATGTCGCTCTTATAACTACTGTTACTATCAATTCAATAGTATTTAACTCATCTCATGTAGTTGTTAATGATACTCCTAACTTAGTCTCGTCTTGCCATTCCCTTGTTGCACGACATCTCTTCTCGTTAGAACATGTGACAAGCTTATATCTTATCTCCTTTAGATTCTAGGAAACATTTCGGCAGAGTTGCTCTTGTAAACATAACAATCCCAAACCTGCACATAGCCCAGAAAACAAGTCTGATGTCTCAATGGGACATATATCGGAACACACGTAATACGTAAACGAACAACACAAGATGACTTACCATTAAAGGATATAAATAATAGTGCTTGTCTCATAAGTTGTGCCTGCACACTCGGTCTAGAACTCCAATATCTATATACATACACATATTATTTATATTCACTCCCTGTCAATCAGCTTACTCGTATCTCACAATCCTGGCTATCACTAGGTTACTAACAAATATAGCCATCTCAAATTGTCGGATTGGCTCAGATTTTCACCTCAACACAATCATCACAACGGGAGTGATACATGACAGCATAGGATCCGATTCAATCGATGCACACATATCATAAGAGGATACTAACAATATACCTGGAATAATATCAGGGGAAGACTCAGGATCCTCTCGCTCAGCTAACGCATGGATATGATACTGGGATCCACTTGGACTGGGCGTTCCTCTTTGGAGGGCGTACCGATGACGAAGAGCCAGCTATCACTCCCGTAGCCCGAATCTTACCTTTACCACGCCTCCATAGGTAATCGCACATGATATGGCCTGGCCGAGCACAGGTATAACAAACATTCGAGCCCAAGCGGCACGGTCCCCAATGAAACCTGCGACACCTAGTACATCGTGGCACCGAGGATTTGGTCTGACTAGAACCACTCCGAATTCGAGAACTGGAAACTCTGAGACTCTGGGGTGACCTAGAATAAGTAGACCCATCAAATCCGGGTCTAGAAAACTATGGAGGAGAACCACTTTTCGAATGAACTGAGTGCCTAAAGAATTGTTGCCTCGGAGCACCCCTAAACTCATGATCAAACCCTGATGAATTAGCTCCCTTTCTCCAACCCCTGTTATCGTGGCCCACATTCTGCCACTGAGCTTGAGCGGCTACCGATTGAGTCAGTAGAAGAATGGCCTGTCTCATCTCTTGACCTGAGGCGTCTGGTGGAGGAACTGGGGGTGCTGGAGCTAAATTTAAGGCTAACCGTTGATCCTCAAAAGTGGGTGAAGTATGGGAAAATCGAGGTAGGGCCTTATTCTAGGGTTCGCCCTCCCCCATATCTATAGACGGCTCTCATTCAAGCCCTTCTTCAACCACTATATTGCCCTTCTGGGCTGCCGTAGCTTTTCCTTTCATCAGCTCTGCTGAAATCATAGCACACTATTAAGGAGGAGATAATCTTATAACACAGCTCTATCGCACGATCTCTTAAGATGAAAGATGGTCATTTTTCCTAAATGCCCTGCAGCCTCATGTTTATTAGTGTGGCGCGCAACGCACCATAAACAAGACTCTACTAGACATGGCTCGTAGACACTTCCTAGGACTAAACTGCTTTGATACCACTTTTCTCAAGACCCGACTAGGGGTCGTGATGGGTACCCATGGCTAACCACCGAGCACCACTCGTTCTACTACTCATCATACTTATATAATAAGAAAACCTTTTTTCATTTGAGAACATAGATGCTTTTATAGACATAAGCCTTTCGGCTATCAAAATGATAATATATATATATATATATAATTGTAACCGCATGACACTATATAACCCACACAGCGTATCTACGAGCATCTACTGGAGTGCTAGACATAAGGACTGGATAGGACCCCGTCGTGCCCAAAATATGCATACATACACAAAAGAATCATCACAGGCACCTCCGGAATAATGGAGTGCTCTCAAATTAGCTACTAGCTGCTACGAGTCTGGATCAAGATCACCTCCCTGTTAACCTGTGGGCATAAACATAGCGTCCAAAGAAAACGGACATTAGTACGAACATTGTACTGAGTATGAGAGGCATAAGAAACAATAATACATTACTGAGATAAAGGAAGCATCAATAAGAAGCAACTGTGTACGATTGTCGCTTATAAAAGAAATGACACATGCTGACTTACTCATAATCATCATCATATCAAGTATGCAATAATATATAAGCTGCCCGTCCATATAGGTACGGTGTGATAATGTATAAGCTTCCCGTCCATATAGGTACGGTGTGATACTAATTAACCTGCATCCAGGCCTCCCGCGTCCGGGGTATAAGATGCCCACTATAGTGGTGTGTATGTCTACCCATCCATATAGGTACGGTGTAATATCATCAACATATATTCATCATAATGCATGTATAATAACTCCAACATAGCTTTACTTTATCGAGGTTACATAAGGTCCTGAACCCCCGATTCCATTACGGGCGTCTATAAGTATCCTGCCTCACCTTGAAGGAAATGGTATATAACGTGAGTGTGTACAACAAACAACATCATTAAATTTAGAGGAACATCATATCATTGACTCTAGAATATTTAGACTCAAGCTTATCATCATCATTATTGAACTCATAACATATCTCTTTGCTTATATAGCTATTTATGGACATAGACTTTTAGCTTTCCGGAATGTAGGAATTCATAAAGAGGAAGGAAGAGTCATGATATAGGATTCATGCCATTAGAAAGAAAGGACTAGCCTCACATACCTTTTACGCTTAACTAATCTATTGCTCGCTTGTTCTCCTTCAATGCCTCGTTTCTACCTTCAAGAGAATTCCCATCAACATTAGTTAATCGGCTAGAAGAACGTTTTACTATTTCTAGGGAAAATTGGGCAGAATTTCCTTTGTTTCTACTACTTTTCCCATATTCTATATCAACTCCCAAACATTCATAACAATATTCACAATATCGCAAACAACAATCATCATTCATCTACATTTCCCACAATTCACCATTTTTCTTCAATTTCTCCACAATTATGGTTATAGCTCACTATCGTATTTTGTCATATATAATACTTATTCAATGGTCTAAATGTCATTAATGACATATTTACAACCACAACATATCGATAGTCATTACTCAATCCAAACCTTTACCCAACAATGTCATTATTCCCATATTTATGACCCATTTTCTATGTCTTTCTACAATCCATGTGGTTTTAACTTTCAACACCTTAAACAATCAAGAATGATTATAAAACTCACCTTGGATGATGGATGAAAAACACTTGAGTAGAACTTCCCTTCTTGAACCAAAACTCTAACTCACTTCCCTTGAGTTTTCTTGGTGTAGATAAACTTTTAATAGGTCTTATACACTTGATTTCATGGATTTAGTGTAGTTGATCATAGATTTCCTTTGATTTCTTGTAGAAGAATAGTGGAGAGTGTTCTAGAGTTTTCTTGAAGTGTAGAGAAGTGAAATGAAATGAAATAAAATGAAGGAGAGAGGTCCTTATATTAAATTGAAACCAGTCCCGACCAAGATATACGGACCAACATACGGTCCGTACATTTTATACGGGCCGCATGTGTGGCCGTATGTTTGGTCCTGTAGATGATGCCCCTCTTAGCTAATTATACGGAATAACATACGGCCAGTATAATTTATACGACCAGTATGTTGGGCCGTATAATGCCCAGTTGTTTCGATTTCGTTCTCGTCGACTCGTTTGATCTCCAATCCTTATGGAACCTTCTTGACACTTGTTTAACACCTCAATACCAATCTAAGGGATGTTATCACTCCTATCCAAGACATCGTTATGCCCTCAATAACTCGTCGCTCATAATTCCTACCTGACGCATAACATATCCTTTACTTTCCTTGACAACCTTCTCCCTTTTCGTTAAATGCCTTGAATCTCCATTAGGATTATCAAATCCTATTGGTCACTTATCAAATCATCGTACATGTCGTCCTTTTCGCTAGCCTATTCACTGTACGTTAACGGGGAATTTTCTAAGGTGTAACAAATGGTAACTCCAATAGAGTGCGATACTGGAGTATTGATTGGATGGATAAGTACGAGTAAGATAAGATAAGTCTATTAGCAAAATAAAGTAACAGCATGACTGAGACAGGGGTATGAAATACGAAAGGGTATAATGAATGTGAATCCATTGGTAAAACAACTTATATGGAAAGTGTAATAGGGAAGATTAGAAAGAGTAACAGGTTGAGTATGCTTACTTCACTAGGTTTATTCTATTTTACGAGCAGGCTTGTGAATGAGGTAAAGAAGTGGCACTCTATAGCGTTGATTATGATCAAGATATAATGAGAGCGTGGCAAGAACTGTAATACAATGTAAGTAACGTAGAGTCAGGAAACGACTAAAGATGTGACATGTTTTATATGAATAAAGGATGAATGCAAGTGTGAAACCAACAAGCGAGCCAGGGGCAGTAGATAAGAAAGCTTATAAGACCTTGTTAGAAAAATCCAGCATAGAGGTTTCGCAATGACAGAAATGATAGCAAGCAAACTTGAAAAAGGAATCAGAGAAATGTGATATGGAAAAGTAGTAGTAGTTTGTGATTTGTTTAATCGATGAGCATGAGTGATATCTTTAGCTAGATGTAAAAGACAAATATTACAGAAAGATGAATAACAAAATAGGACGATTGTTAGGAAAAGGATCAACACAATAAGGATGAGAGGGGATGATCAGAATGAACAGAATAAGTTTTGGAAGCGAAGAATGGATGGTACAAAGGTCGTATATTCTAAAGGACAAAGCGGTACTAAGTTAAGAATAGGGTTCCTCATGCGAAGAATAAAGAATTAATTATAAAACGGGAGGAAATAAGATAAATTGAGGAGGAAGGAATGTAAAGGAATAAGAATGGGAATAGAAAGAGAAGGAAATGCGCCGCAAAGTACGCGCGCTTAAGAAGTAGTCGTGTTATGATTAAAGGAAGATGCATCTCCTACAAATATCCTATACTGTTATATCCCGCATTTTTCGCATTCGGATAATTTAAGATAATTGCGGGAGGTTAAGAGCAAGACTATAATTTTGATCTTGTTTGGTGCATAAGTTGCTTATGAAAATTTTGAAATGCGAATATTAAGAATGGTCAAGGACAAAAAGGGAAATTCACAAAACTGGAGTCATGGAAATTGATCAAGAAAAATTTATTTCTTCTAGTATTCCAAGCAATTGGAAGGTCCTCATTAACATGGAGTAGTTGTTGGAGCAAGAAGAACATTTATTCTTGCAAGCTACAAATCATAGGAAAAAGGTAAGAATTCATCCTCTTTTATATGTTATGGATGTTTGTGTATGTTGTAGTATGTGTAAATGAATGAAAAACATGAAAATATGTATGTTGAAGTTGTGGCCGTGTGCTTGTGGAGTTGGTCGTGTGTGTGTGTATGATGTTGTGCTAGAAGAATGGATTAATTTTATGTAGTATGTTGCTTGTTGTTGTCGTGATAATGTAGAGTGTAGAAAGGGATGAAATATATGAAAATAGGTGTGTGTGGAATGTAGCCGTGGGTGTACTATAGTGTGTAAAGATGTTGAATTAAGTTTATGTAGTATGTTGCTTGTTATTGTAATGTCAAGGAATGGATGGAGTTCACGAAATATGTATGTATAGGGGTGTGGCCGAAGGGAAGAGGTGGTGTTGGTAAAATGTGATAAATTTGTTCTACTTGGTATATTAATTGTTGTTGTGATAGATTTTTTGATGAAAAATGAGAACTTAATGGTTATAGATGAAGTAGTGTGTAAATTGAATTGAATTGAATATAAAAGGAATGTTGTTGAATTGTATGACAAAGGTTGTCATTGTTAGAATGTGTCTTGAATGGGTTGTTGACGTATTGGCAAGATTGTTGGTATTGTTGATTGATGATTTGAGCCGAGTTAGATTCTCGGGGATGGCATATTTACAGGGGAGATGCTGCCGAAATTTCGGCAGATCATAAGTGAATTTATTTGAAAGGTTAAGACAAGTATATGCCGATGAATCTAACGATAATATCAATCTTCTTGATTGTAGACTAACAAGTTTGGGCGAATAAAGTAGCTAGTAAGGCGCGGCGCAGGTATGTTAAGGCTCGTCTCTTTCTTTCAAGGCATGATCCCGATGTTATGATTTTGTAATTGTTTCCATATCATACTTGTTTTTCAAAAGTTAGATGGTTATGATTCCAAGGCATAATTCTCTTTTTCGATAACCCGTCAATATTTTCCAAAATGTTCGTATTTCTCCAAAACAAAGGTTTGTGGTATTGTAAGATTTTATGACAAAATAATGGATATGTTTTACGACGATATTGATGATATTAAGAATGAGAATAGTGTTATGAAGATCATGACAAGAATGATTTTCCCAAAAAAAAGAAGAAAATGGCTTCTGAAACGATCGTAGAAAGTTCTGTACTTTAAACGCTCATAAGTTTTTTATACTAAATCGGATTGACACGAGACTTGTTTTTGAATCTTCAGAGTCGGTTTACGTATGTTGTTATTCATTGATAGTCTCGCCTTATAATACTAGTTCCTTCAAGGTGAGACACAACGATCCTGATTGTCCCATAATGTAATCGGAGGTTACCGACCTTACGTCACTCCGATAGATACATGACTTTCTTTGGACTCTCCTGCATGCTGCTATATGATATATGTATATGTATATGTATATGGGGAAGATGGGAAAAAGGGGCAGAGCGCTGTAGACGCTGATATATGTACATGTATATGTATATGGGGAAGATGGGAAAAAGGTCAGAGCATTATATACGCGTAGCCACCTGATCAGTTGGAGTATGATATCGTCCCGGACGCCGGGCATATGTGGTTAAATGGATCGGCTGCCGACGCCTCGGCAATATGATAAGAACTATTTTCTATATTATATGATATATGTATATGTATATGTATATGGGGAAGATGGGAAGAAGGGTCAGAGCGTTATATACGCGTATCCACCTGATCAGTTGGTATTATATGACATGATATCATCCCGGACGCGGGATGCCCGGCCGTGGCACATATGTGGTTAAATGGATCGGAGCCGACGCCTCGGCAATATGATATGTTATATTTTCTATATATATGAAAAAGAAATGTTTTCAAAGAAAGTAAAGTATGATATGTATATGGATCGGGCTGCACGTTCCGCAGCATGAAGCATGCATGACATTCGCCTTCAGAGGCACTCACATGTACAGGTTGCTCTCTTATCTTATGATATGTTCTATATTTCCATACAGTTAATATTCATATGTTTCATCTCTTACTATGTTATTATTCATGCCTTACATACTCAGTACATTGTTCGTACTGACCCCTCTTCTTCGGGGGCTGCGTTTCATGCCGCGCAGGTACACCCAGACGAGCAGAAGCTAGTATAGAAGAGGTTCCAGCGAAGTTGGTAGACCCCACTTGTTCCTGGGAGTGCTGCCGAGTCAGAGCTTGTATGCTAGGATTTCTGGATTGATATTAGAGACTTTGCAGACAGAGTCGTGGGTATCGGGAGTCAGTTTGTATTATGATATAAATTTTACACAGTTACAGACTTAATTTGATTTTAAAGCAACAAAAAGAATATTTCAGTAAGCTTTATTATGTGTACTTGAGTTAGGGGTTCAAAAGATTATGTACGTAATAAGAGTCAGCGGGTTCGCTCGGCTCCGGATATGGGGTCGGGTGCCCATCACACCCTAGTAAGATTAGGGTGTGACATATACCAAGTTAGAATGAGTAAAGTATATGAAGTAAGGAGTTGAAAAGAAAAAGGTGGCCATGAGTTATGAGTTTACCGTACGACGATAAAGCGATAGAGAAAATCTATCATCAACGACAAATACAATATGATTATGATTGGTTTTGAAATCAATGTTGAGTGCAACACAAAAGTAAAAGAGTATGAGGCATAAGGGGTATTAGTTGCGCATGAGACTTAGGCCCTGGAAAACAAAGATGACGTTACAAGTGAACTTTGAGCACCGAAGAAGAGGGCAAGTGATATTGCATGGATGGTATGGATAACTAGACATACTACTATTGTGAGCTTCCCTATGGGACAGAAGTTATTACTTGGAGCAGACGTAGATATTGACTCATAACTGACGATTGAGCTAAGCAAAACACATCCTTGTTTGGATTGCGATGTCGGTTGTATTACTTGATTACAAAAACTGCGAGACGAGCATGTTAAGATTTCACACATGAATTACCGCGGCTATAAGGTATGGGGAATGACATGAATATAAGGCGGTATAACGAGGGAATTGAGGAAAAGGATATATGAATTCAAGATTTGAAAGTGAGGAAACGGATTATATAATGGTAGAAGTAAGACCCTTAAAGGGGGGAAGCGAGTGAGGAAAATACCAGAATACAGATTGAAACGATTAATCTTAAGTTGTGATAGATATAGACTCTAAAACAAAAGGTGAGAGTTATGCGGAAAGGAGTCTAATAGCTAGTGAATAAATGAACTAGAATTGAGCAGGTATTTGAGACTGTACTGTAAATCATTCGTGAAGACCTTGAACAATGTGACATTGAGGGCAAATAACTCAAGGGATATTGTAAAAGATAGCGATGCTATACTAGAATAGAGGCAAAGGCACTAACGGTAGAGTCATTGTTAATGATATTGATATTTATAAGCGACTGTCACGACCCAACCCCGTGGGCCGTGACTGGTACCCTAACTGGGTACCCGTACATACCTACCCGACCGACTTTCGAATCATACCTACCCGTACGCCGAGGGACACGGTGAACAATGCAGAGAAATATGCACGATAACAGAACCTGGCCCGGGACGCAGTGAAGGAATGCATTGAGACAGACACGAACCGATAAATGAGAAACTACTTACATACAGACTCAACATACAGACTCAATCAAACTGAAGGGTGCCAAACGGCGAGTCAAAATCAGAGTATACGGATGGTATGCATAGTACGCGCCTAGATCCTGCTTGGGAAGGCACGACAGATTATTATCAGAATCAGATTCTCAGATGTTCAGAAATCATTTTGTAAGAATTTCATAAAAATAGTTGTATCATAATCAAAATAATAGTTCAGATGGTTTCTGAGAAAATCGGACAAAACGGAAGTATTTAAAGTATTACAGAAGATATCGGGCCTTGCGGGCCCGCCTCGGACCAACTCGAGGCAACATATGTAAATTATCGCTAATAGACCTTATGAGGTCATCCATAATCGTTTGGAAGTGTTCCGACTCCGTTTAGGGAAGTTTTGTACAAAAACTCACTTTAAAGGCAATTTGTAAGAAAATAGCTTCAATTGAATTGAAGGAATTGGAGCGGTTTTCCGTCTCGAATTCCGGGGAACGGAGTCGTACTTAAGGCTCGCGGCCGAGCCTATCACATCCAGAACATGCCTAGGAACAAAGGGAAATGCTTCACATACCTCGATAGCGCCTTACGCTCGCTTGACGTCGACTTCAATTTCGTCCAAAATCTAGAAATGGTCAAGTTTACCATTTGTTAGTTTCAAACTTTCAATATTCCAACTTAACACATGCTTGCCTACCGAAATTTCGGCAGCATTTCCTCTGTATACACGACATCCCCGAGACTTAGCTCGACTCAATTCATCAACACAACAACCCAGAAATGACATTAAAACAACAATAAACATTAAGACATACACTATGGCATCACTAGCCATCTTTCGACACAACGAAACATCTTTCGTTTCAAACATACATTTCCAAACCAAACTTATTATTTTCATATTCATTATCCATCAAAATCATTACGACATACATCGGAGGCATCCATACCATTTTCACACAATATTCATAGGATACGCAAACATTCAAACTTCCCCTTTAAGTCACTACTTTTCCAATCTTTTCCTAACTTTCAACATACAAGTTCATAAACACATTCCCATATTCCCAAGTTCATTATCATTGATCATTATTTTCATGAAATCACGCTAAGGCGACATACTTTCCGATAACAACTTAACCAACAAATTCTTCGTTTTAGCTTAACCATTATCCTTCCATCTACTTCACAAAGTCATAACAACACAAGTATTGCATTAAATAAATTCAATCCATCCACTTTCATACAAGGCACCACACAGCCAACATGCAATATCCCCCAACTTCCATTAATTCATCCCACTTTCATTTCTAATACAATTTCCATCACACTACAACTAAATTACAACATGAATTCAAATCATCCAAATCATGCAATATACATATATATATTCGGCCAACACACACTTAGTTCCAACACACAAAATTTCCATGTTTTTCATTCATTCACACATACTACATCATACATATACCATTTATAACATAACAAGAGCATGAAATCCTCACCTTTCTTCAAGTTCTTCACTTGGAGGATAAAATTCTTTTCTTGCCACAATACTTATATCAACTTGTAGAGGGCTTTGCACTTGGTAATAATTTCACAAGAGATGAACTTTTAAACCAAAGAATTGGCTCCAAAAATTTTTTCTTTCTTTTCTTTCTTTTTCTCCCTTCCACCCGAATTCTCTTCTTTCTTTTCCTTTGTTCTTGCTTTTTGTGTTTCTTGAATGTTCTTGATAATTATCCAACAATATAATACCACATAATTAAATTGTGGACTTGGGCTATTTTTTTCACCCCATGGCCGGTTGGGCCTTCCATTATTGGGCCTTGCTTTATTATTTTTTTTTGAGCCCAAAATTGATGGCTTAATCTTGTAATTCATTAAGCAATTTTCCAAAATTCCAATTTTGCCCTTGGCCTCCTTTCGTAATTTCACACCAATACATTCATAGCCGACACATTCATACCAAGTAAGGTCCAAATATGGCCTTATTCATTTCAAGTCAAGTTATCTCGAATTTTTCGAATATGCAAAATTGCCGGATGTAACATCCTCCCCCCCTTTAAAACATTCGTCCTCGAATGTTAAATTTACCTTATGGGGTCTCGTAACACTTCGGGGAGGTTCCTTTCTTCTCTTCAAAATCCTTTTCCACGTTACAATTTCCCTCAACGTCATTTACCTCTTGTCACACATCTCGGTACTTACAACGTTGTCATAATACCACGTCATATCAAACAAGTTCATAACTGGGGTCGGATGCATAGAAGCATATTGGACAGATTCATAATCAGAGTCAAATGTACTGAACTATGGCGGACAGATTCGTAGTCAAAGTCAGACGTATGAAAATTTGTCAGACGGATCGGTGATCAGAATCAGACGTACAGAGACGTACCAGACAGATTCGTGATCAGAGTCAGACATGCAGAGATGTATTAGACGGATTCGTATTCAGAGTCAATCGTACAGAAGTATATCGGACAGAAGCGTAATAGGCAGAACCTCATCAGAGTCAGAAGTGCAGAAGTATAACAGAGAGAGTTTTGATTAGCATCAGACCACTCCTATTAAGGCTCCGGTGACTTCCGAAAATTTCCCTTTGTCGACATTTCATTGTTCACCCTAACAATTGTACCACGGATTATCTCGCCGAAACCTGTTCACTCATTCATAAACTTGTTCGTCAAATTGTCATACAAATCGTCTTACCTGTCGCTTATCGACTCTTTCGAAAGTTTTGCTTAATCGCATCTCTTATCTTTCATCTTTCCTACTACCCATGCTCATTTTCTTTTTAAGATATCGTCGCACTAGACTAAGTTGTAAGGTAATCGGGGTTTTTCTATCCTTTGACAACATTCGTGTCCTCACCTCCGCTTCGTTTCGTGTATTCGATTTAGTAAAACCTTTCGTCTATCACAACATTAGTCGCCGGGACTCGGCTCTTGATCCATATGATCACCAGACGAAAATCATGCACATACATATACATTTACTAATATCTTATTTGCGAACGTCTCCGACCGTTATTCAAATTCGCTCAATTTCCCGAGCGGTATTGCGTTTTTTCTTTTCGCCCATTTAGTCCACCTCGGTCTGCGCGACTCCTCTAAGGGTACTAGCTATTCCACACATTCTCTTTTCCGTTAGGTTACCCCAAATTTCCATTTACATCTTATATTTACACTTGTGAAAATTTTGGTATCCTTCCCAGGGGGGTCACCCATCCCAGAATTTCTCTAGCCTTAGCACGCTTAACCTCGAAACTTTCATGCGTTTGGACTCATTAGGGCCAGTATAATTTCGTCGACTATCCCGCACGACCTTCGTCACGTAATTTAGGGCAGATCGGGATCTTAGTAAATTTTCGGAAAATTCTCATAGTGGGTCCCACCCCAGGCTAAACTATACAATTATCATATCGCCCTTCCGAATCCTCAATGTCAATCAAGTTAACAGTTACCTTACTCTTACTAATACCCAGAAGAAGAAAATCACATAATGCAATAAAGTATAGACCCATCCATAAACATATCCCTCAAGAAAAAAAAAATCACTAACATACCTGGGCGTGCACTTGAAGACGCTCCTGGGTCCTGCCGGCCGGTTAAAGCAAACACGCGGTTCGAAGGACCGCTGTAACCAGAAGCTGCACCACGTCCTCTGCCACGACCCGCTGGCACTGGTGCTGGTGTCGGTGCCCCTCGCCCCGTGGGGCGCATGGCCGCCGAAGGAGAAGACGAGCCTGCAACGGACCCAGCAGGCCGGGCTGAACCTGAACTGCCCTTAAGCGGGCACTCTCTGACTCGATGGTCTGGGCTCCCACAAAAATAACAAGCGCCCGTAGCGCGATAACACTCCCCCGGGTGGGGCCTCCCACAGTAAGAACATGGGGGTATGGGTGGCCTCGACTGACCGGGACCTCTACTCACCTGTGGGCCTGGGACTCTGGAGCTCTGTCCCGTGAACTGTGGGGGTGTACTGTAGGCTGGCTGGGACGAATACCTGTTACCCTGCCGCTGGGAAGGCTCACCCTGAAATCCCCCTAAATATCCAGCCGATCTGGCTCTCTTAGGCCGGCCCCTGTCGTAACCCCTATCAGGCCGACGCTCCCTACGTCGGTCCTCCATGCCCTGGGCGTATGCCTGTACCCGGGCTACATGCATCCCTGGCTGAGAAGCCATGGCCAAGCAACCGTCAATCAGATAAGGGTCTAGTCCCATCACATACCTGTGCACCCTATCGGCCATCTCGGTTACTATGGCGGGCGCATACCTAGCTAGTGAGTCGAACTCTAGGCTGTACTCGCGAACACTTCTACCATTTTGTCTCAGGTTCAAGAACCGATCAACCCTAGCTCTCCGTAGCTCTGGTGGTAGAAAATGATCAAGAAAGGCCTTAGTAAACTCGGCCCATACCGCTGGGGGAGCATCGTCACCCCTGGAGAACTGCCAAGACTCATACCAATTTGCCGCCACCTCATATAATCGATACGAAGCCAACTCCACAGACTCAATCGGCGAAGCCTTAATCAATCGTATTGTACTCTCCATCTTTCTAATGAACTCCTGGGGGTCCTCCTCAGGTTTTGTCCCGGAGAATTCTGGAGCATTACATGTCAAAAACTCACGAGCCCTGGAGCTCTCATACCTGTCCACACGACCACCCCCAAATCCATGCCTGCGAACCTGCTCCGCCATCAATGTGGTCAATAACTGAACCGCATCTCGCATGACCCTACCCTCCGCCCCTGCCTGTGGAGCTGGAGGCTCGGGCACTGGAACCTCAGGAGCTTGCGGTGGAGCCGTCTCCCGATTAGCAGCTTCTGCTGCTCTGATATCCTCCGGCAAGGGGGGTGTAACAGATCCAGACGACGGGGGCACATCTTCAAGTGCAGGCTGCACACTGGCCCTGGTAACCCTCGGGGCCCGGCTGGTCTCTCCTGCCTCTATCCTTGCCTTGCCCTACTGGGCAGCTGTTGCCTTCTTCGGAGGCATCACTGAAACATAGCAGATCGTTAGGAGAGGATCATCCTACTAATACAGTTCTATCGCACGATCTAAGAATCCAAAGAAGGGTAACATCCTAAATGCCCTGTAGCTTCCTGTGTATAGATGTGGTGCACAACACATCGATAAACAAGACTCTACTAGACACGGCCTGTAGACATACCGAGGACTAACCGCTCTGATGCCACTTTTGTCACGACCAAACCCCGTGGGCCGCGACTGGTACCCTAACTGGGTACCCGTACATACCTACCCGACCGACTTTCGAATCATACGGATTTTTTATTTTTATTTTATTTTTTTAACAGAAGTTACAGAAGTAGGTCGATACAAATACGGCACGCGCGCAAACATACATATATATACATACATACCTGAACATACAGACATTTACATATAAGCCGATAAGGCTAACATACCGACGAAACCCGTAATCCACACATCTATCTACAGGCCTCTACAGACATACAGAATCATATGACGGGACAGGGCCCCGCCGTACCCAGAATTTCCATACATACAGAACATACGGAAGAACGGAAGATATATACCAAAAGTATATGCTCCGGATCGAAGGAGCTCTTCAAACAGCAGAGTCAGAAACCTACGCTGGCAGCGTATCACCTGGTGCGTCTGTACCTGCGGGCATGTAGCGCAGCCCCCGAAGAACGGGGGTCAGTACGAAAAATGTACCGAGTATGTAAAGCAGAAATATAACAGATATAGTCATAGTCCGAACCGGAGTCACAGAAATATAACGGACAGAACCATAAATCAGACTGACGGACAGAGTCATGATCCAGACAGACATACAGAATCGTGGTCCATACAGATAAACAGAATCATAGTTCGGACAGACAGACGGAATCATAATACGGACAGACGACCAGAATCGGTATCCATACAGACGTACAGAATCGGAGTCCATACGGGCATACCGAATAAAAATCCATACGGACATACAGAATCAGAATCCCTACGGACATACAGAATCAGAATCCATACGGACATACAGAATCAGAATCCATACGGACATACAGACATAGTCGTAATTCAGACGGATAGACAGAAGTATGTCGGACAGAATTATGCATGCAGAGTAGTACAGAGTCATACAGAATCATACCGAGGCATGTGCTTAAATATATACAGATGGCACACGCATACATTCATACAGATCCCGGCCCTGTCTGGGGGCGCCGTAACAGAACCCGGCCTTCTTAGTACGGGACGCGGTGGACAGACAGAATCAGATCAGATCATATGCCATCCTGGCCTCCATCCCCATACACAGATCATAATATCATACAGACATACAGATCCCGGCCCGCACGCCGAGGGACGCGGTGAACAATGTAGAGAAATATGCACGATCAGAACCTGGCCCGGGACGCAGTGAAGGAATGCATTGAGACAGACACGAACCGATAAATGAGAAACTACTTACATACAGACTCAACATACAGACTCAATCAAACTGAAGGGTGCCAAACGGCGAGTCAAAATCAGAGTATACGGATGGTATGCATAGTACGCGCCTAGATCCTGCTTGGGAAGGCACGACAGATTATTATCAGAATCAGATTCTCAGATGTTCAGAAATCATTTTGTAAGAATTTCATAAAAATAGTTGTATCATAATCAAAATAATAGTTCAGATGGTTTCTGAGAAAATCGGACAAAACGGAAGTATTTAAAGTATTACAGAAGATATCGGGCCTTGCGGGCCCGCCTCGGACCAACTCGAGGCAACATATGTAAATTATCGCTAATAGACCTTATGAGGTCATCCATAATCGTTTGGAAGTGTTCCGACTCCGTTTAGGGAAGTTTTGTACAAAAACTCACTTTAAAGGCAATTTGTAAGAAAATAGCTTCAATTGAATTGAAGGAATTGGAGCGGTTTTCCGTCTCGAATTCCGGGGAACGGAGTCGTACTTAAGGCTCGCGGCCGAGCCTATCACATCCAGAACATGCCTAGGAACAAAGGGAAATGCTTCACATACCTCGATAGCGCCTTACGCTCGCTTGACGTCGACTTCAATTTCGTCCAAAATCTAGAAATGGTCAAGTTTACCATTTGTTAGTTTCAAACTTTCAATATTCCAACTTAACACATGCTTGCCTACCGAAATTTCGGCAGCATTTCCTCTGTATACACGACATCCCCGAGACTTAGCTCGACTCAATTCATCAACACAACAACCCAGAAATGACATTAAAACAACAATAAACATTAAGACATACACTATGGCATCACTAGCCATCTTTCGACACAACGAAACATCTTTCGTTTCAAACATACATTTCCAAACCAAACTTATTATTTTCATATTCATTATCCATCAAAATCATTACGACATACATCGGAGGCATCCATACCATTTTCACACAATATTCATAGGATACGCAAACATTCAAACTTCCCCTTTAAGTCACTACTTTTCCAATCTTTTCCTAACTTTCAACATACAAGTTCATAAACACATTCCCATATTCCCAAGTTCATTATCATTGATCATAATTTTCATGAAATCACGCTAAAGCGACATACTTTCCGACAACAACTTAACCAACAAATTCTTCGTTTTAGCTTAACCATTATCCTTCCATCTACTTCACAAAGTCATAACAACATAAGTATTGCATTAAATAAATTCAATCCATCCACTTTCATACAAGGCACCACACAGCCAACATGCAATATCCCCCAACTTCCATTAATTCATCCCACTTTCATTTCTAATACAATTTCCATCACACTACAACTAAATTACAACATGAATTCAAATCATGCAATATACATATATATATTCGGCCAACACACACTTAGTTCCAACACACAAAATTTCCATGTTTTTCATTCATTCACACATACTACATCATACATATACCATTTATAACATAACAAGAGCATGAAATCCTCACCTTTCTTCAAGTTCTTCACTTGGAGGATAAAATTCTTTTCTTGCCACAATACTTATATCAACTTGTAGAGGGCTTTGCACTTGGTAATAATTTCACAAGAGATGAACTTTTAAACCAAAGAATTGGCTCCAAAAATTTTTTCTTTCTTTTCTTTCTTTTTCTCCCTTCTACCCGAATTCTCTTCTTTCTTTTCCTTTGTTCTTGCTTTTTGTGTTTCTTGAATGTTCTTGATAATTATCCAACTATATAATACCACATAATTAAATTGTGGACTTGGGCTATTTTTTTCACCCCATGGCCGGTTGGGCCTTCCATTATTGGGCCTTGCTTTATTATTTTTTTTTGAGTCCAAAATTGATGGCTTAATCTTGTAATTCATTAAGCAAGTTTCCAAAATTCCAATTTTGCCCTTGGCCTCCTTTCGTAATTTCACACCAATACATTCATAGCCGACACATTCATACCAAGTAAGGTCCAAATATGGCCTTATTCATTTCAAGTCAAGTTATCTCGAATTTTTCGAATATGCAAAAATGCCGGATGTAACAGCGACAATTAAGAAAGGGACCTCAGGTTTTCTATAGTAGAACATAAGATATGATAATCAAGGGAAAAAAATAAAGGAAGGAAGAGAGCATGACGAGACAAGTTACTACAGATAGACAAAAAAGTTTTGGTATGTATGACACCGAGCCTTGTCGTGGCCGGGTATGCGTAACCACCGAACCTTCAAGGTCGGGTATGCTATGGCTATGAATATGGACATGAATATGTATACGAATATGGATAAGAATATGTATACGGATATGGATACATGTATATGTTTAGATGTGTATGTACACGAATCACGCAAGAAAGATTATGTAACTTGCCAGTATTTATACGTCGCCAATAAAACCAAGTGGGTACTTAAAAATAGGAGTAAAAGGTAAATAAGAATAGTGTGGTCATGATACTCCGGGTCAGTTGAAGGAAAATATATGGTGAATTGAGTTGAAATGTGGAGTTGGGATTATTGTTAAGGATAAATAGGACAATTACTTGGAATATGATATAAGTACATGCTATATGCTTCCTACGGTAGCCCTGGGGTGTCCTACCAAAAGAATATTATGCCTTGGAACTTTCATTTTTGTATCATTATGGTTATAGCAAATTTCTGACAGTTTACCAAAGGGCTATGAAGTTCTAAAAAATTATGAGGCCTTTGATGAGTCGACGACAGACACCTATAACAGGACCCCTCGGATTAAATTTATCTAGACTCTACAGATGTGAATCAATACCATTATCACGGTTATATGGAAGAAAGGAAGTGGAAAAGATTTGCAAACCATTCGAAACCTAATACTATTGTTGAGCAAGAAGAAGGACTGATGAGTCTGAATATCAATGAGGGTCATATTAGGCAAATGACTCACTTATATCTCTTGAAAGGATATTTCTGAGGAATCGGGAAAGTATTGCACCCGAGAGTCACTACTAAGAAGAAAACTCATTTTCAACTATTCAAAGGGAATGTTATAGATAGTGTGTGCTAGAGGACTAAATGATGGCTCCCAAAGGTGGTTCAAGATGAAACGCTGTTGCCCCGAGTATGCAATGCAATACTTTACTTTTAATGCTTTTGGTTGTGTATGGCCATACTGTGGGTTGTGATGTTGTATCCCTGAGTGGCAGTGTATTTTGGTCCATTGTGACAGGTGGGTAGTGTCATATTATAGGGGAACTCTGGCGAAATTTTCGTAGAATCCCCGATAGCTTAACATTCGAGGACGAATGTTTTTAAAGGGGGGGAAGAATGTTACACCTCGAAAAAAAATTCGTTGATGCACAGTGGATAGACTAACGAAGGGCACGAAGCATACGATGTTTCAATAAGTAAAACAAAATAGCATTGGATGATCCTAATTGATATTTCAAAGGCATTGGAGGTAATAGAAGGAAGTTTGCCAAGAAAGGCAAGGCATACGTTATGTATCGGAAATGTTACGCCCCAGAAAATTTCATGTTACTAAGGCTGCAGACGGCTTAATCTGAGCTCAAGGAGGAGCAAATATTACAAGTATAAAGGATGAAATTCTACTGTATTAGCATGAGGATAGCATGAGTATGATATTTGGAATTCGTACAATATGATTGGAATGATACGTTAAAAGATATATAGCCCTTGTAATCGTAAGCTAAGGTGGGGTCCACATGTCACGATTTTATAAAGGACATATGACAATTTATATGGATAATATATGTGAAGTTAAACACAACTCAAGAAGGACCCTTGAGCCAAATCAAAGTGGAAGCCCTCCAAAAAGATGTTTTTTAAGTTATGTTTTCGGGCGATCTGACTTCGGGAGGCCATAACCCCATCACTATTTGTGTATTTGGGAAAACTCCTACAATTAAAGTTGTAGATAATTGAATTAGCTTTTCAACCATAGGTCCTGGGCCTGCATGTGACATAGGGATAAAAAGTTATGGACATGTTAAGACAGAAAGGTCAAGCTGGGCAGTGGGCTCGGCCCAACCCGACTCAAGGTCGGTGGGAACCTACTCAAGACCCCTATATAAGGGCGAAATTTGTGCATTTTTTTGACATTTAACCCCAAAAAGAGCTGAACCTTTTAGAGAGAGAGAGAGGAGAGTTAGAGAGAGAAAATAGATAATCGATCAAGTTCGAGGCCCCGAATCCCAAGGCTCGTGAAGGATAAAGTGTAGTACGAGTTGTCGTCGTCGTTTTAAGCTAAATATTGATCTTGAGGGATGATATTTTCGTGGTTGAGCTGCTGCTAAGGTATGTATAAGATTCCTTTTATGCTATTAAAGTGTTTATTTAGAGTTTTAATGGAATATAACGGAGGAAATAATGTTAAAAGCTCGTTTGGCATTTTTGGGGAGTTTATGAAGGTGGGGCTGTTTCAGTGGATTTAAATGGATGGAAATATCTGAGGTATGATGAATATTGATTGTCTATATTGTTGTTTGATGTTAGTATTGATAATTTAGCTGAATTGGATTTTCGGGTTTGTCCAGTTTATAAAGGAAATGCTCTCGAAATTCCGTTAGAAATCGAGATAAGTTTAAGGGATTGATTATAAGGATATATATTGGATTGATTGTTGGTAAATTGATATTGTTGATAGATTAGTGTGACCCGAAGATGGACTGTGGTTAGCTGGAAAGCGGCAAAGGTATGTAAGGCAAACCTTTCTTCCTTTGGCATGATTCTTGTTGTTATTCATTCTATATGTACTCCATAGGATTCCATTCTTAGACGAATAAGGTCTAAATGTTTCTTGTGATGGCTTATTGATATTGTACTCCTATTATGTTCCAAAGGGAACACCCATAAGGTCCCAAGTTGAGTTGTGTATATGGTTTTACTAATGATTTCGAGGAAATGAGTTTTATACTAAAGGAAACATAAAGTTTGATTTTCAAAACCATTCCGAAGGGGGTGCGAGATTTTACTACTACATTTCATTTACCATTTATGTTTACATTCCATAGTATCATCCCTTTGTATTGATATGATCACTTATTCTTTGGGTAGGGAAATAAAATGAAATTGAGTAGAATATAAGTAGTAAGAATTTCATAACAATTCTACCCTTAAACCTGGAAGTATGTCTTCCTAAGTCTAGTGACATACAAATTTGATAACTTCTTATGAAAGACTAAGGCTAATAACTGGACTGTGACGAATTGATTAGTGACTTATGATATAAATTGAAATTGATATTTGTTGATTGAGTTTGTGTTGATATGACTGTGATATTAAGCCGGAAGCGGCTGCCCGAAGGGGCCATCATTATTAAGCCGGAAGCGGCTGCCCGAAGGGGCCATTATTATTATGCCGGAAGCGGCCGTCCGAAGGGACTATTGTGATACTAGCCGGAAGCAGCTGTCCGAAGGGACCATTCTTTTAACATGTCGGAAGTGACATGTGTGTTGGATTGCATTATTTACTTAAAGATTGTTTTGAGACTTTGTGTGCCTATTTATTTATTTTTTATTTTTTTTATTTTTTTCCAGCGAAGGCTGCAGGTATTGAGTTAGATTGTGATTTCTTCTCTCCTATGTCAAATTATGATTATGACTTGTTACCACCTTACATACTCAGTACATTGTCCGTACTGTCGTCCTTTTTCCTGGGGACGCTGCGTTCATGCCCGCAGCCCAGATTGTTTAATAGGTTAAGTGTATAGCTAGAATGCTTGGACGTCAGCTGGGATTGGCATGTTCCGCCTCATTCTAGAGCTGTGCTGAGTCATTTATAGATATGTATGATTACGGGTATGTCAGGGCCCTGTCCTGACTCATAATGTTCAGTTTACTTCTTAGAGACTTCTGCAGACAGTGTCCTGTGTTATATTTGTCTTGATGTCAATAAAGTGATATCAGTTGAGTCATTTGTGGATTTTAAAAGAGTATGCATTTTAGATGATTTCAATTGGTTAAAAGTACTTCTTTGATTGAAAAAAAATTCATAATCGTTATAAAGATAATGGTTTCTATTTGGAAAAGTTTTATAATCTTAAAAGGTTTTGAAATGATAGGATTTGATAGAGCGAATGCTTAAGGGTTCGCTCGACTCTGATGAGAGTCGGGTGCCCGTCATGCCCTAACACTGGTAGGGTGTGACAGGAAAGGATTTATGAGTAACTAATTAATGATGACTTAATGATATTTTGGAGAAGAGCTATAAAGTCCCTTAGATTGTTAATGAGGTGTTAAACAAGTGTTAAGAAGGTTCCATAAGGATTGGAGATCAAACGAGTCGACGAGAACGACATCGGAATAGCTGGGCATTATACGGCCCAACATACTGGCCGTATAAATTATACTGGCCGTATGTTAGGCCATATATTTAGCCTAGATTGGCAGCATTCACTTGACCAAATCTACAGACAGACACACGGTCAGTATAATTTATACGGACCGTATGTTGGTCCGTAGAAACAAGACGGGACAGATTGTGTATTATTAATAAGGGGATCAAGTTCATTTCATTTCATTTCCCCTTCACTACCCTTCTCTCTAGAACTCTCTAGAACATTTCTCCACACTTCACCTACAAGAATCCAAGAGAGAGTAAGGGTCAACTTCATCAAAACCAAGGAAATCTAGTGTAAGAAACTCATTAGAGTTCATCCAAGTCAAATAATTCCATTGGAAAGGAACTAGGGTTGTGGCTCAAGTGAAGTATTTCCACTCAAGGCTCATTCCCATACTATCTAAGGTAAGTTTTATGATCATTCCATGTTGTTTAAGATATTGAGAGGTTGAAAGACTTAAATTTTGAAAGGAGATAGAAAATGGGTTACAAAGATGAGAATAATGAGATTTTGAGTAGTAGCTTGGGATGAGTCATGATTCTTGATATGTTGTGACTATGATTATGTTTTAAATGATATTAAGGACATGGGATAAGCATTAAATGTGAGTAAGTTTAATAGTGAACTATGACCATGATTATGGAGGAATTGAAGTGAAATTGTGAAATGTGGATAATGTAATGTAAATGAAGATTATTGGTTATGATATTGTGAAAGTTATTATAGATGTTTGGGAGTTGATATATGATGTGAGGAAAGTCGTATAAACAAAGGAAATGCTGCCCAATTCTCTCTAGGATTAGTTGAGCATGTTCATGTGATCGATTAACTAATGTTAATACGAACTCTCTTGAAGGTAGAGACGTGATCATTGAAGGGGAACGATCAAGCGATAGAATAGATAAACGAAAAGGTATGTAATGCTAGCCCTTTCCTTCTAAGGCATGACTCCAATGGCATAAATTTTTCTATTTTTCCATGACTTTCTTACATTCCAGAAAATTATGAGTCTATGTTCATAAAGGGATTCATATGAGATAAAGGAAAAAGATATGTTACGAGCATGATGACAATAATAGTGATAATGATAATGATGACGATCTTAATAGTGATAAGGATAATGATGACGACGATAATAGTGATAACGATAATGACGACGATAATAGTGATAATTATAATGACGACGATGTTAATATTGATTATGATAGTGATGACGATGATAATAGTGATGACGATAATGATGACGACGATAATGGTGATGATTATAATGATGACGATGATTATAGTGATGACGATAAAGATGATGGTGATTCAATAATAAAAATTGGGAGTTTATAGACTTTGTGTCACCCTGGTAATGTCGAAATGTTTCTCTCAGATACATATGTATGTTATAAAAGTATGAATGCTATGTTGTGACACCGAGCCTATATGGCTGGGTATGATATCTATTACGCACACACCACTACAGTTGGGTACGTATAACACTGAGCCTTGGTCGGGCCAGGTACGTATAACACCAAGCCTTTTTATGGCTGGGTACGTAAGACACCGAACTTAGATGGTCGGGTATGATACTACTATGTATTCAAATGTATGAAAAGGAAGTTTCCTAGTTGAAAGAGGATAAGTAAGTATAACGAGCATCATAAAGGTATACCTAGCTTTCTCTCATTTCATAACTCGTCCATACTATGTTATTTCATATGCTTTCATTATGCTATTGATTATGATTTACATACTCAGTACATTATCCGTACTGACGTCCCTTTTCCTGGGGGCGCTTTGTTTCATGCCACACAGCCTCATATTGCTTTGCAGGAAAGTTTTCCAGGAGTTTGACTATAGGATGTTCCAGGCTATTAGCAGGATTGGTAGACTCCATTCGATTAGGAGTGATATCGCGTCGGAGTATGTTCTCATGAGCTGAGTCACGCACATTATGGGTATGTTGGGGTCCTGTCCCATCTTAGGTTAGAGACTTTTGCAGACAGAGTCATGTATACAGTACATTAGCCTTGTTAGCAGCTATGCAAACCGATGTAGCATTATGCATTTCTTTACGGATTCATACTATTACAACTTTTTACTTGAGTTAAGAAAGATGAAAAGAATGTTTTGAAAGGCCTTCATTTTGCACATCATTTCACGATTAAGAGTCCAGTAAGACCATGAGTATAACGAGATCTAGCGGGTTCACTCGGCTCTATGTTAGGGTTGGGTGTCCATCATGCCCTATCAGAATTAGGGTGTGACAAGATTTTATTGTATAAATTTTGCGGCAGATGCTATCACTCATATATGAGTTAGAAATAGGCCACCAGGTTATTCCGCATATGGCAAGTACGAGTTTAGGGGTGCTTGGTCAGCAGTGATCGGGCACTCGTCACGATCCATGGGTGTGGGTCGTGACAAAATTGGTATCAGAGCTGTTCGTCCTAGGGATTGTCTACAGACTGTGTACGGTAGAGTCCTTTTTATGGGTGTGAAGCTAGCCACAATTATAAACAGGAGGCTGCAGGGCATTTAGAAATCATTGACCTTTCCTTCTATCTTAGATCGTGCGATAGAGCCAAAGTCTAGGAAAGATTATTTCTGACCCTCTTTTCCTATAGGTAAGCACATATTGATAAAGATGAAGAGATCAGCCTCAGACAGTGCGGGTGCTAAGAAGACCCCTAGAGTAGATTCATGACCACAGGCTCCGGGACCGAGCAGGAGGAGCCTTAGCTATTCCATCGAGACTGATCCCTCTGATGACCCCGCGACGATTCCCCCAGAATTTCTAAATTCTAAAGAGGAGGATCCATCGGAGGAAAGCTTTGACACGGACCCGTCCGGGGGTTCATTTGGTACACCAGAGGAGGAGATTTTCGAGACTGTACTAGAGTTGACTCCTCACAGTTGCTCCTATGGCAGCTCAGGACAGGTCAACTACAGGTATATGAGTTCTTTATTGAAATTTCTTATGTGTGTACAATTATTGCATGATATCATTAATAGGTGACAAATAGGAGTTTTAGAGGAACTGATAACCAAAATACTGATGGATAACTGCGACTAAGATGTTTTTTCCACTACTAAGAATCATAAATTCAGGAATGGAAGACTGTCGTGTGTTGATCAATGGTTATTATTGAGGGTTCTGAAGGCTAAACCAGCATTTGCTCGATCAGGAAAGTAAGGGATCTTTCCAATCCGGAGGGAGATGCATTACGGGAATTTTATTGGGATCCGTTAGAACTTCAACTTCTTCTAGGTCATGCGATAAAGGTCACGTAGCAGAATGGATGCGATTGTACCAGCACTAACGCACCGGATCCATTAAGACTCCAAAGTTAAGCGTGCTGGGGTGAGAGTAATACTAGGATGGGTGATCCCCTGGGAAATGTACTAATAGTCCTACAAATTTAGAATAAGAGAAGGATGAGGAACTAAAATAGCTTGAGGGAAATTAGAAGCGTGTGAAACTCACGGTTGGAAAACCCAGATGATTGTGAGAGATAAGGAGGACCGACTTGGCAAAGAGAGAGAAGATGTATTACAGCTACAGAACTTGGATGAATTTAAAATAGTATTGGGAATATTTTGTAAATAAGGTGTTAGGAGAGGTATATATTATATTCTATGTGTGGTCAATCAGTTTGCATGCCCCGATGATCGATGTTGTGATGTGTTAAAGGTGCTAATTGAACAAGGTATTGAAGTTCAAGTGGTAAGTGTTATAGGGTGAGGCGACATTAGTCCCTCTAAAATTAAAGTTGGATAACCCTAATGTAATCACATCAGGGAAAAGGGAGAAAGTTAGTATACAAGAGTAAGAAGACTAAGATGCCCTAAGAAAAGAAAAGGTGTAAGAAACAGAGGTATGTTGCTAAAAGGGGTTAACTCAAGCCTCAAGATGGGAATCTTGAAGGTAAGTACAGCGGCAAAGAACCATTTGGATGAATCTCGAAAGTAGGTATACGGAAAGAATGGAGTATGTAGTATGGAATGGACGACGAATGTAAAGGGTTTGAAATCAGATTCTGATAAGTGGGACTGAAGGGCAGTAACAACGAATAAGGATGTGAATTGGGTGAAAATAAGCAGGTTTTACAAAAAAAAATACCAAGGGATTTTCGGCTCTTGGGGGGGGGGGGGGGGGGGGGCGGGGTAGTCGAAGAGATAAATGTGCAACCATACTGACACGATTACCTCGGAAACGAAAAAGCCTTCCTAAAAGATGATTTAGCAATAGAGTGGATTTGCGTTCGGAAAGGATATTTTATGAATTTCAAGGACAATAAAATAAAAATAGCTAGTGGAGAAAAGTGCTTCGGAGGAAAGGGACTCAAGGAAGGTCCTGAGGATGAAAGTAAGAAAAGTACACTAATGGATTGATTAAAGAAAATCGAACAATCACCAAGGACAGGAGAAAGGATAATAAGTAAACAATTCTGGCCAAGAGGAAAAAAATCAATAACATGGGATAAGAATCTTGATAAGTAATACAAAAATTCGATTATAAAGGAAATAGAACGATACACGGGGGATATGTATAAATATGTACCATTTGTAGTGTCAAAAAGGAAAATGAAGACTTGACGAAAGAAGAAAGAAAAGGGTGTACTTTGTAAGGATTTCATGATAAGAACAAGAAGCGGCAGAACACTGGAAGAATTCTGATACATAGCTGTAATGCAAACAAGTAGTTAAAGAGAACTACGGGACGAATGAGCTAAGTGGATGAAAGGATGACACGTGGGAATGGATGGCATGGAATATTAGCCTTTAATGGTATAATATAGACGTAAACCAGAAGTGGAAACAAAGAGCAAGAAGAATCTAGAGGGTATTAAGAGGATAATCATGGAAAAATGGCTAGGGATTAAATGAGCGAGGTATAATCGGACATTCCACAGAGGGCTTAATGAATTCTGCCATCCCTATTGATTCATCAGCCCAGGGAATTATTAGTCATGAAAGATAGAAGTGAAAAGACGATAAAGGAGGCATCCGCATTGGATCTGATATGTATGAGCATTTTGATCTGAAACAAGGCTTCAACTAGTAAAAAGGGAAATAAGTCAAACCATTTGATGAAAGGAACGCCGGCATTATAAGGAACCGAGGGGTAGACGGATTGTTAAGGTCGGCCAGGTGGTTATCAAAAATGATTAATATTCAAAGTTTATTAGTGTATAAGAATATCCTTAAAAAAGGGGAAGAGCAGATTTACTCTTGAAATGTATTATGACCTTCCGAAAAAAATTCCAAACAAGGAAATGTGTTAGTTTGAAAAAGCCAAAGTTCGAGAATGTATAAGGAGAAAACAAAAAAAACAACAGATTGAAAATAAGTATATTATGGGGCAGGTATGAGAAAGAAAGTATGATAGGAAAATAAGGGGAATTAACGAGTCAAAGAAAGTGATGTGAGATATGATGTTTCTAGACCGTGGTTTGTATCCCTCGTACCGGGGAAATTGTACCGCACCTAGATACGCAGTGACATGTCCTAAAGAGCGACAAGGAGAGTAAGAATGGTCTCCAAGTTAATTACTAAGAGGATGGTGAAAAGGATGATGAATACAAAGGACACTTTAGGTTTCAACAAAAAAAGAATCTTAGTGTCGGAAGGAGTAAAACTCCAACAAAAGGAATAATGATAGGCGGCTTGGCGATCTCCAAGAGAAGGGGAGTGATGTTTTATAATAGAAATATAGCAGTATTGCCGGAGATTGGAAAGTATCTCACGAGTCGCTAACCATACCGAATATCAGAGTGTATATTATGGAACTATATTATCACGACCCAACCCCGTAGGCCGTGACTGGTGCCCGACCTGGACACCCGTATACATACCTACCAGACATAGTCAACTGAAACTACGAACAATATGGAACTTACGAAGAACTCCGAAGGTCCATAAGGTCATCACATATATATATATCCAGATAAACTGTCTCTTGAGGAGTCACAACTGATCAAATCATGAAATAATACGCAAGCCGACAAGGATACCATTACATATCAATATCATATGCAAGCCGACAAGGCTGGCATCACATATCAATATCATATGAAAGCCGACAAAGCTGCCACTATAGACGAACATCATACCACAGCACATCGTATAGACACGACTGAACAGAACTCATACACAACCCACACATATGTCTACAGACCTCTAAGAGTACGAATGGCGAAATATGACGGGACAGGGCCCCGTCATACCCCTGGATAAACATACATGTATATATCATAAGATCTGTACCAAAAGTCTAAACTCCGGAACAACGGAGCTTTCCAAGACAGCTGAGTAGAAGTCCTATGCTGACGGGTCACCAGACTGACTATCTTTACCTGCGGGCATGAAACGCAGCCCCCCGAAGAAAGGGGGTCAGTACGGAATATGTACTGAGTATATAAAGCATGAAATACAGTAAAAAGGACATAACTGAAATAGGGATTACCAGAAACAAGTATGACTTTCAAAACATCAATACACTTTCCTTATGAAATGAAAATCATGCATATCAATATCATATATCATATATATAACGTGTCCCGGCCCTCTAGTGAGGGACTCGGTGAATAAAGTCATCATATGCCCTCCTGGCCGCCATAACATATCATCATATCATCACATTATCATATCATCATATATATATATATATAATGTGTCCCGGCCCTCTAGTGAGGGACTCGGTGAACAATGCACGAAAACGTGTCCTGGCCCGGGACTCAGTGAAAGACATATTGAGGCACGCACGAGTAGAGTAGTGAGCAACTATATGCAATTTAAATCCTATCTGAGACTCACAGGAATAATCAAAACGAACAATCATTTTCCAATCAAGACAATAGTCATAACAAATACTTTTCGAATGTCACTGTGAATTATATCAAAATAGAACTCTGGAACCATATGTACGTATCAAAACATAATAAAGTAAGTTCTGGGAATCAAGAACATTAGCCATCCTAGTGGCTCTAAGAATAGGAATTTCGTTGGAACCATATACACATCGTCTGTTCGTTTCATAAAGATCATGCCAAAAAGAAAGAAGGGTTAACTTTACATATCTGTTAGTGACCATTCGTGAATCCTTTCGACTCGTCGCTCTTTTAGACTATTTATTTAAGAGTAACGTTATCGTTAGTACTATATTTTCTAGTTCACGATCTATAGACTATTTCTTATAGAATCTATATTTCAGCTTATATATTCTCGTTTAGAGTTTCCTATTAACTAAAGACTTAACGAAAATCGGGCAGCACTTCCCCTATATATTCGCCTATCCCGAATTTCCAATTGCCCTCCTGTTAACACAGAAATACCAACAACAACATATGGACATAATCATACCTTCAATTCTTTCAATTCAACAAGAATAACAACATGTTCATATCAACAACTCTTCAACTTTAACTTCAACTTCCTAATTCTTTCACCATATAATCCATGGTAACAACAACTATAACGCAACTTCAAATTAATTTTCCATCCCTAATTTGAACAGCCCCCTCACGGCTCAATTTTCATTTCAACACCAACATCTACAACTTCTTATATTCATCACATATCTACAATTTATACAAGCTTAAATTGTCTCCAAAATGTGTATAAAAAGTGATCAAATCTTACCTCAATAAACTTGGCTCCTTAACCTTACTAATCACTTGAATAAATTCAACACTTTGAGGCATAATTTCTCCCCATCACTCCTCCATTGCTCAGCTAGAACCCACCTTGGCCGAGAGCCTTATATTTTTTTTCCAAAAGAAATTTTTCTTCGTTGCTTAACTTGAAATAAATGAATCTTTTAATGAACATGTAGTGCTATGTATGTGAGGCCCCTAAGCCCCACACGTGCCCCCCTAAGGTGTCCTCTAATTGATGACTTGTGTTTGTTTTTGTTTTTTTTTTAAACGGGTGGGGCCCACTTCGTAATTAACTTTAATAAATTTTAATTAACTACTAATTCCCTCTTAATAATCCAATCACAATTAATTAATCTCTAATCTCCAATAATAATGTTTTTACACTAAATAGAATTTATAAACAATTGGTTCTAATTTAGAAATTAAAAGTTAAGGGTTTCTACTTTTTGTCCGAAAATGATTCCGCCTTTAACTTGAGTCGATTTGCTTGCGAATAATTCGACGTATAAATATACGGGGTATAACATCCTTCCCCCCTTTAGAACATTCGTCCTCGAATGTTAAACTGATCCCGAATTCCCAATAGTTTCTCAAGTGTCCTCTTATTTAATTATGCCCTTCACATACCTCTTCCACTAGTCGATTCACTATAATTCGTTATAACGCATTACAGGCCTCTACACAGTCATTCCTGTAATATTTCCTCCTTCTGTTGCTTCTCGAGGTAATTATTCCACGTCATTACCTTTACTCTTCTCTTTGTTTCACAGTTGGTTATCAGCTGTATTTCGAGCCATTCTGCTGAAGTGTTACTATCTCTCTTATTTGCATACTGTTCAGTTGTACTGTCATCGATTGATTCGGACTTGTACTCATGGTACACGTAGTCATGGCTCGACTATGGCTTTTGCCCTCAGTACTAATTATATCTCTGTAGTTTTGCCTCAAACCATCATACACCTTTCTTTGATGTATCCAAAATATCGCAACTGCAGTGTTGTTACTGAATTATTACTCTTCTTATCAAGTACTCGCTTGGTCTCATTCTTAGCATACAAATATTCGTACGTTGCATAACTATTCGTGTACAATTTGTACAATGTGCGTCCAATCTTAGTCATAGTCTTTCCTTCTCCTAGCTTATTCTGCTCTACATATCTTATTGTACTAACACTCACTTGCTGTCTATTTCGCCATACTCCTTTCCCTTCCTCTATTCACCATTTGGTTTCCTCATATCCTTCTATAGGAGAGATTTCCTATCCTTTCTCCTTTGCTACTTATGTGTCACAATATCATTAGCCAATAACTCCGTTGTCAACATCTTAACCTCTAATCCAGTATAGCTTTCCTATCCTTTTAAGTTACTTGTTACCATTCTCTTGTCATATTCTTCCTTTTTATAAGCATCCACCTTCTGATGTCATATTATCCAAAGTCTGTACCAATAATTCTCTGCACTGTCTCAAATAGCATCTTGGCTTCTATCCGTTTGTCGCTGGCTTTCAAATCTTACTAACTTGTTTCGGCAAGGGATCTCACTTAAAGTTTGAGTATCCATATCAAATATATTTCAGTGTCAATTGTTTCCACTTATACTTACTTTACTTTCACCCGCTTCCCCCCTTTGGGGTTGTACTTATACCATATCCATGTCTTTTCTTTATCATTTATAACTTTGATTTCCCGCGTACGAGACCTTAGCCAATCACGAAGCAATGAGAACTCCCGATATATAGTATAAAATTTTATCTGATGGTTGGTACTCGAGTAATGTAATTAATGTAGCAATTTATCCGAAACCACATTCCATTCATTCCAATCAGTAATTAGCTAGTGCTTATAGTCGTTTCAAATTCTCTATTAGGTAGCACTTATATTCTGATGATAAGTGTCCCAAGCTTTCCTATAACACTATCTTTATCCCAACGGATATCACCTGTTTCCTCTAATAACCTCACAATACATCAGTTGTTTCGCAAATCTACAATCCTTGTCCTTTAAGGATTTCACTATTTTCCGAGGTGAAGTCACATACACGCAGTACTCCTTTATGCCTCATGCTCTTTCACTCTTGTTGTATACCCAACTCTAACTTCTAATTTACTCAAAATCCTATCAAATTCATTTTAATAGTGGTCTTGTCTTATCACCTTGTCATTATACTATACCCCTAAGTTCATAGCTTTATATTTCCCTTTTTATCCTATACTCATACTCAATTAATTACGTCTATCTTGGGTGCTTCCTTTAGTATTCCTTTCGTCTCTCCAGTCTATGTCCATCTTTTGTTTTATGTAGGAGGAATTTCATGCTACTCCTGTATCCTTCAGAAAACACTACCTCTACATAACCCCTCTCTCATTTTCAAAACACATCCTGTTCATAATCCATCTTATAACGTAACACTTCTTAACCTCATTCACGATTCTTACTATGTTTTAATTGCACTCTGTGGAGTAGGCGTATTTAACCCTTCACCCTTTCTTATCAATCTTGCCCTTAGTATCTCATAAGCTGTCTTATTAATACCTTTATAATTTGTCACAACTCTTCCTTGTCCATACTTTTATTTCAATCATACTATTACTCCTTTTAATTGTAAACTCGTCATAATTTATCTCTAGTTACTGGTTCACCCGATACCTCAATAAAATGTTTTGTTAAGAGTTTCCACCTTTTTCTAAATCATCCCTTAGTATCACAAGCCCTTCTGAATCATCCTAGCATTTCATCAACAACATATGAAATACATGATCCTAGACAACCCACAAGTTTGAGTTTTCCTTCAACAAATTCCATCTCCAATTAGTTGATTAAGAACTAATAAAATGTTATTATAAAGCATTCTCCAACCACCACCAGAAGAAAACTAGAATCTGACAAGCACCACAGGACCTCTTAGTGCTTGATTCACATGGTTTACCTCCAGGTTTATTCTTGAGTCGTGAACGAATTGTTTAGTTCATAAACTACTTGTTGTATGCTTTGCTCTTTTCCAATAAAGTGAAACTTAATTGTTGGACGTTTTAGACCTACAACATGAGCTTTTTCTAAGGCAAAAATGTGGTTGGGAAGTATTCTGGTCTGTTCAAATAAATTCCAAACTTTACTGCTCATATATGTTTTTTCGAAATAAAATTTTCCAAATAAGAATGGTGTCTCTTACGGATGACATAGAGGGTATCTCTTAAAGCTTTATTCCAACACAATAAATTTACCCTATCGGTATCAACTTTCAAGACATATTATGAACTTATATCTCATTCTCTTCTTTTTCCTATTTCTGGGAAAATTTAGGCAGAGTTTCCTCTGTCTTCTTACTATCCCAAAACCTGCACGCAGGAAATACCAACAATACCTCACAGGGCCAACATATATACGCATATATCATATCGTATCATAGCCACACAGGGCTCCCAATTTCCAGAAAAAGTATAAAGGTGTCGGGACTTACCTCACATATCGCACCTCGAGACGTACCTGAACCTTTAACGATCTGTTACATTATACTTTCCTATCCACCTTCTCTTTCATCCTTCAACTTTACATTTCAATCATATCTCAATATTCTTACCTTACCCGACATGCCTCTTTCGCACCGTTACTTACCTGTGTAGTTTGTAACTTCCAATATCGTCAGTCACTTCCTTCTGTCGATGTCGTTCTTCAGCTGAAATCAAAGGTTAGTATAAGGAATTTCATTTCCTATGGCTGGGCTCTATCACACGATCTAGGATAAGAAGGAAGGATAACATCCTAAATGTCCTGTAGCTTCCTGTTTATAGATGTGGTGCACAACACACCGATAAACAAGACTCTACTAGACACGGTCTGTAGACACTACGAGGATTAACTGCTCTGATACCACTTTTGTCACGACCCAACCCCGTAAGCCGTGACTGGTGCCCGACCTGGACACCCGTATACATACCTACCAGACATAGTCAACTGAAACTACGAACAATATGGAACTTACGAAGAACTCCGAAGGTCCATAACGGCTTCACATATATATATATATATATATATATATATATATATATATATATATATATATATCCAGATAAACTGTCTCCTGAGGAGTCACAACAGATCAAATCATGAAATAATACGCAAGCCGACAAGGCTGCCATCACATATCAATATCATATGCAAGCCGACAAGGCTGCCACTATAGCCGAACATCATACCACAACACATCGTATAGACACGGCTGAACAGAACTCATACACAACCCACACATATGTCTACAGACCTCTAAGAGTACGAATGGCGAAATATGACGGGACAGGGCCCCGTCGTACCCCTGGATAAACATACATGTATATATCATAAGATCTGTACCAAAAGTCTAAACTCCGGAACAACGGAGCTCTCCAAGACAGCTGAGTAGAAGTCCTATGCTGAAGGGTCACCAAACTGACTATCTGTATCTGCGGGCATGAAACGCAGCCTCCCGAAGAAAGGGGGTCAGTACGAAATATGTACTGAGTATAAAAAACATGAAATACAGTAAAAAGGATCATAACTGAAATAGGGATTACCAGAAACAAGTATGACTTTTAAAACATCAATACACTTGCCTTATGAAATGAAAATCATGCATATCAATATCATATATCATATATATAACGTGTCCCGGCCCTCTAGTGAGGGACTCGATGAATAAAGTCATCATATGCCCTCCTGGCCGCCATAACATATCATCATATCATCACATCATCATATCATCATATATATATATATATATATATATATATATATAACGTGTTCCGGCCCTCTAGTGAGGGACTCGGTGAACAATACAGTGAGACTGTGCAGGAAATCGTGTCCTGGCCCGGGACTCAGTGAAAGACATATTGAGGCACGCACGAGCAGCGTAGTGAGCAACTATATGCAATTTAAATCATATATGAGACTCACAGGAATAATCAAAACGAACCATCATTTGCAAATCAAGACAATAGTCATAGCAAATACTTTTCGAATGTCACTGTGAATTATATCAAAATAGAACTCTGGAACCATATGTACGTATCAAAACATAATAAAGTAAGTTCTGGGAATCAAGAACATTAGCCATCCTAGTGGCTATAAGAATAGGAATTTCCTTGGAACCATATACACATCGTCTGTTCGTTTCATAAAGATCATGCCAAAAAGAAAGAAGGGTTAACTTTGCATACCTGTTAGCGACCATTCGTGAATCCTTTCGCCTCGTCGCTCTTTTATCCTATTTATTTAAGAGTAACGTTATCGTTAGTACTATATTTTCTAGTTCACGATCTATATCCCATTTCTTATAGATTCTATATTTGAGCTTATATATTCTCGTTTAGAGTTTCCTATTAACTAAAGACTTAACGGAAATCGGGCAGCACTTCCCCTATATATTCGCCTATCCCGAATTTCCAATTGACCTCCTGTTAACACAGAAATACCAACAACAACATATGGACATAATCATACCTTCAATTCAACAAGAATAACAACATGTTCATATCAGCACAACTTCAACTTTAACTTCCTAATTCTTTCACCATATAATCCATGGTAACAACAACTATAACGCAACTTAAAATTAATTTTCCATGCCTAATTAGAACAGCCCCCTCATGGCTCAATTTGCATTTCAACACCAACATCTAAAACTTCTTATATTCATCACATATCTACAATTTATACAAGCTTAAATTGTCTCCAAAATGTGTATAAAAAGAGATCAAATCTTACCTCAATCAACTTGGCTCCTTAACCTTGCTAATCACTTGAATAAATTCAACACTTTGAGGCATAATTTCTCCCCATCACTCCTCCATTGCTCGGCTAGAACCCACCTTGGCCGAGAGCCTTATATTTTTTTTCCAAAAGAAATTTTTCTTCGTTGCTTAACTTGAAATAAATGAATCTTTTAATGAACATGTAGTGCTATGTATGTGAGGCCCCTAAGCCCCACACGTGCCCCCCTAAGGTGTCCTCTAATTGATGACTTGTGTTTGTTTTTTGTTTTTTTTTGAAAACGGGTGGGGCCCACTTTGTAATTAACTTTAATAAATTTTAATTAACTACTAATTCCCACTTAATAATCCAATCACAATTAATTAAATTCTAATCTCCAATAATAATATTTTTACACTAAATAGAATTTATAAATAATTTGTTCTAATTTAGAAATTAAAAGTTAAGGGTTTCTACATTTTGTCCGAAAATGATTCAGCCTTTAACTTGAGTCGATTTGCTTGCGAATAATTCGACGTATAAATATACGGGGTATAACATATATGAACCAGCAACATGAGGTTATGTCCAACAAAATGGTATAGAGGCAACAATGGAAAGCAGACGAAGAATAATGTTACACCTCGGAAAATTTTTCGTTCATGCACAGTGAATAGACTGACGAAGGGCACGAAGTATACGATGTTTTGATAAGTCAGAAATAATATTTGATGATTCTAAATGAGATTTCAAAGATATGTGAGGTAGGAGACGGAAGTTGTTACAGAAGGCAAAGCATATGTTGTGTTTTGGAAAGATTTACGAGTATCGAATTAATGATGGATTAATGCTATTTTGGAGAAGAGTTTTAATGTCCCTTATATTGTTAATGAAGTATTAAACAAGTGTTAAGAAGGTTGTATAAGGATTGGAGATCAAACGAAGCGACGAGGACAACCTCGGAAAACCTGTGAGTTACACGACCACCTTACACGGACCGTGGAATGTAATACGGACCGTATAAGGGTCCGCATAACCCAACAGAAAGAATTTTTTCCATGGCCATGAACCACGAACACTTATACGGACCGTACAATGTTATACAGACCGTATAAGTGGTCCGTATAATGCCCGACGAACTGATTAAGTTGCAAGTATAAATACATGTTCCCACTTTTATTTTCTCATTCTTTCCACTTCTTCATCTCTCTCAAGAGTTCTAGAGGGTTCCAAATATGTCATCATCACAAATTGAAGACAAATCAAAGGTTTATATCATAAATCCAAGAGAATCAAGTGCTAGAAACTCACTACGGTTCATCCAAGACAAGAAATCTCTTTGGAAGTGGAACTAGGGTTTTGCTCAAGTGAAGTGTTTCCACCTAAAGCGCATTATCATACTATCAAAGGTAAGTTTTATGATCATTCCATGTTGTTTAAAGTATTGAGGGGTTGAAAGACTTGGATTATGGAAGAAGATGGAAAATGGGTTACGAAATATGAGATTAGTGTCAATTGTGAGTAGTAGATTAATATGAATCGTGATTCTTGATATATTGTGATTGTAATTACGTTATGAATGATGTTAAGAGCATGAGAGAAATATTAGGTGAGGATGAATATAATGTTGTATTATGGTCATGATTATGGATGACCTTGAGAGGAAATTGTGTGGATTTGATAATAATGAATTTGACGAAAGTTATTGATGGCGACATTATGAATGTTATTATAGACGTTTGGGAGTTGATATATGATATGGAGAAAGTAGTATAAACAAATGAAATGCCTCCCAATTTTCTCTAGTTTTAGTAAGGACATTTATATAATCGATTAGCTAATGTGAATGCGAATTCTCTTGAAGGTAGAAACATGAGCATTGAAGGAGAACAATCAAGCGATAGAATTGTTAAACGAAAGAGGTATGTAAGGCTAGTCCCTTCTTTCTAAGGCATGATTCCTATGGTATGAATCCTCCTATCTTTCCATGATTCTCCTACGTATCGGAAATTATGAGTCTACGAGTATATAGAGCATCATACGAGATAAAGAAAAGAAATACGTTACGAGCATGACAATACTGATGACGAATCTAAGTCTAGAAGTCCTAAAGCTCATGATATGACATTCCTACGATACTAATGATCATTATATATGATTCCTACGATATTGTTTTCCCTACTTCTCCATGACTTTCTTACATTCCGAGAACTATGAGTTAAAGTTGACAAAGAGTTTTTTATGAGATAAAGATGAGAAACATGTCATGAATACGATAATAATGATGGTAAGCTTAAGCCTAGAGATTCTAAAGCAAGATATGATGTCTATGAAGTTAAAGACCCTACTTATGATCCATTGATGTTGTTCATTGAAAACACTCACCTTATATGCTAATTCCTTCAAGGTGAGGTAGATTGCTTATGATTACTCCATAATGGAATCGGGGGTTCTCGATCGTATGTCACCCCGACATTGTTATAAATTGTCTATAAGCTCTAATGCATGTACTATGACCAATGTTCCGAAAAGTTACGAGCCTATGTTCTTAGGGGGTTCCATATAGGATAAAGGAAAGTGATATGCTACAGGTACGATAATGGTAATGATGAGCCTAAATTTAGAGATTATAAAGCCTATCATTTGATATTTTTACGAAGTTCATGCTACGAATATGATATGATTTTCCTAGATTGTCCTTAAATTTAAATGTATGCTCTATGAAAAGTTATGATAAGCCTATGAGATGTATGTGATGGCAATGATGATGATGAGATATACCGAGCCTTGTTATGGTCGGGTACGGAAGACATGTATGTGATATTGTCAAGCCACGTGGCCGAATACGGATAACGTTTAATGTGTATGAGCAAATACGATACTATGATATATATATATATATATATATATATATATATATATATATATATATATATATATATATATATATAATGATGCTAAATTATGGTAAGATTATGATATGTCTATGAGATGTGTACTGATGATGAGTTTATGAATGCTTGTGTGACGATACGATTCCACCGTGCCTAAATGGCCGGGCATGTCACCGCTAAGGCGAGCTGCTATGTTTACACCGAGCCTAGAGGGCCAGGCATGATCACCACTAGTTGGAGGCATATGATGGTACCCCGGACGCGGGAGGCCTGGACGCAGGCTAATGATTCACACCGCGCCTACATGGTCGGGCAGACACCTCTAAAGCGGGCAGCGTATATGTTACTCCTCAGAAAATCCTCCATTGTTGTAGAAGTGAATGAACTAGTGAGGAGTACGAGTATACGATATTTCCATAAGTAAGAAATGGCATTTGATGACCCTAAGTGAGATTTTAAAGGCATCCGATGTTAGACGAGAAAGTTGGCCAAGAATAGGTAAGGCATGTGGTAGATATCGGAAAGGAAATACGAGTAACGAGTTAACAAGGACTTAATGATGTCTTGGAAAAGTGTGATAACATCCCTTAGATTTGTATTGAAGTGTGGAACAAGTGTTAAGAAGGTTCCACAAGGATTGGAGATCAAACGAATCGACGAAACGAACTTCGGAACCACTGGGTGTGATACAGACAAACATACTGGCCGTATAAATTATATGGTCTGTATGTTTGGGACCGTATAATCAGCCTAGAAAGGCAAAAGTTTCTGGACCAAATATATGGCCAGACATACGGCCCGTATAAATTATACGGACCGTATGTTGGTCCGTATATACGGTCGGGACGGATTTGGATCAACAAATGAAAGGGGCAAGTCTTATTTCATTTCACTTCTACATCACACCCCTTCTCTCTAAAACATCTCTATACATATATTCCACAAGAATTCAAGGATATTTGGTGATCAACAACATAAACCAAGTGAATCAAGTGTAAGAAAACCATCAAAGATCATTCAAAGTCAAGAAATCTCATGGAGGTAACCTAGGGTTTTTGCTCAAGTGGAGTATTATCAACCAAGGCTTGTTCCTACAACATCTAAGGTAAGATTCATGATATTTCTATGTTGTTTAAGGTATTTAAGAGATGAAATACTTGGATTGTACAAAGGTATGGCAAATTAGGTCATGAATGTGGAATAGTGCCAGTTTGAGAAATAGTTTGAATTGAGTTATGAGTATTGATGTATTGTAATATAAATGTGTTATAAATGATGTTGAGCACATGAGATGAGTAATGTACGTGAATGGACATAGTCGTGTGTTATAGGCATGGATATGGTTAATTGAAAGCAAATTGAGAAATGTGGATGAATAATGACTATTGTTATGGTATTGTGAATGTGTTGTTGACGTTTGGGAGTTGATATACATTATGGAGGAATGTCGTATAAATAAAGGAGATGTTGTCCGATTTTCTCTAGCTTTAGTCATATATGCTAGCTATCGATTCTAATGATAGTATCACTTTAATGAACGTAGAAATGCTAGCATTGGAGGAGAAAGCGCACGTGTAGAATAGTTGAACGGAAAGGTATGTAAGGCTAACCCTTCTTTCATAAGGCATGGTTCTTTGGCCAATCATCTAAATCTTCTACGAGCTTATGATATTCTCCAAATGCTTTTATCTTCAAAGCTACTAAGCTTATGATTCTCGATATGCTACGATTGTACTAAGTTCCTCGTATGACGAGTAGGCCTATTAAGGTAAATGTGATGGATGACGATAGTAGTAATAATGATGTTGATGACGATTATGATAATGATGTTACTAGTAAAGATGCTTATGAGCGATTATGTGTATGTATCTATGTATGACTTGTCACGACCCAACCCCGTAGGACGTGACTAGTACCCGATCTGGGCACCCAAACACATCTATCCAATGCTATCTCAACTGTTATCAAACGCATTCAAGTATAAAGCAGAAGCCGTCAAGGCTATATTTCAAATTTAAATAATTTCCAGAAAATTTTTGGCAGAGTTTCCTTTGTTTTATAGACTATCCAAAATAACCCTGCGCACAGAAAATACCAACAAAGGCCACACCGGCCAACAAAGCAACCTATAAACATATACAGACCGGCCGCCGCGGCGAAAGGGATCGCCCCAAACACAACATATACACACATCCGTACAGAAAGACCCTAACCCACAAACATATCTACAGGCCTCTAACAGACATACAGAGTCATATGACGGGACAGGGCCCCGCCGTACCCGGAGTTGCCATACATACAGAATATACAGAAGACAAAAGATATATACCAAAAGTACACTCTCCGAACCAAAGGAGCTCTTCAAAATAGCAGAATCTGAGCCCTAGACTGGCGGCGTATCTTCAGGTGCGTCTGTACCTGCGGGCATGTAACGCAACCCCCGAAGAACCGGGGGTCAGTACGAAAAATGTACCGAGTATGTAAAGAAGAAACATAACAAACATAATCATAGTATGAACCGGAAGCACAGAAATATAGCGGACAGAACCATAATTCAAACGGACGGACAGGATCATGGTCCAGACGGACGGGCAGAATCACAATCCATAGGGACAGACAGAATCAGAATCGATACGGACAGACAGAATCATAACAGGGCACAGGAACGTGGTCGCCACTCCTGTCTTTGGCGCCACAACATATCATATTTCAGAAGATTTCATATCTTCGAACATCTCCGTCACATAACACATCATATCATAACCACGGTAACCCCGGGGAAAGATCACACGCCGGGAAACCGGACACATCATACTTCGTAACATATTCACGGTAGCCGGGGACGCACATATACCACAGTACCCCGGAACCGGACACATCATACTTCGGAATTCATACATGGGACCCGGCCCCCGACAAGGGACTCGGCGGCCCATCCGCACGATATAAACCGGCCCGGGATCCGGTGAAAGGAAGCTTTGAGACATTCACGAACAGATTAATGAGAAATCACATAGATACAGATCGTTATACCGACTCAATCAAACTGAAGTAGGCCAAATGGTGAGTCAAATCAGAGTATTCGGATAGCGTTCATAATACGCGTCTATATCCTACTTGGGAAGGCATGACAGATTATAACCAGAATCAGATTTTTCAGATGTCAAAACCATTTTGCAAGATTTATATAAAAAGTAGTCATATCATGATCAGAATAATAGTTCAGATGTTGCTGGTGAAAAACGGACAGAAATAAGATAATTTAGGTCATACAACAGGTATCGGGGCTCCGTGGGCCCACCTCGGACCAACTCGAGGCGACATGCGTAAATTACTGATAATAGACCTTATGAGGTCATCCATAGTCATTTGGAAGTATTCCGACTCTGTTTGGGAAGTATTCCGCGCGCACCGAGATATCCATACAAAAGTTCACTTTGGGGACAAGTTATAAGGAAAGTGATTCAATCTTACTGAAGGAATTGGAGCGGATTTCCATCGCGAATTCCGAGGAACGGAGTCGTATCTAAGGCTCTCGGCCGAGCCTATTATGTTCAGAACATGCCTAAGAATGAAGGGGTAGGCTTTACATACCTCAATTGCGCATTATGCTCGCTTAGCTTCACTTCCAATTTCGTCCAGAATCTACAAATGGTCATGTTTACCAATTGTTAAATTCAAGACTTAAGACTCCAAATTCATTACATATTTGCCTACCGAAATTTTGGCAGCATTTCCTTTATACATATAACATCCCCAAAAGTTAAACACAGCCAAACAATCAACGCAACCCAACAACAATATCCATAATGACACCAAGTATCTCAAAACACATAATATGGCACAATTTGCCATCTTTCCGTCATAGCGTAACATCTTTCATTCCGACCTTACACTTCCAAACCAAACTTATTATTTTCATATTCATCACTCATCAAGATCACTACAACATGATTCAAAGGCATATCCTATCGTTTTCACCAAATATACATAAAGTATACACAATATACAAGTTTCCTACCAAAAGCATAATTCACCCACAACTTCCAATTTTTTAGCAAACATGTTCATGATATATTTCTATCTTTCAACTTCATCAATGACAACCATAATTTGCCTCTTAATACTTTCATTTCCATTTTTACATAAGTGACAATAAATTTGCATAATTTCCTACAACAACTTAACAACCATTCTTCCATAACAACTAAAGTCATTATTCTTCCATTCATTTCACAATCACACCATTAACATACTAAATACAACAAATCCATTTTCATTTCAAACTCCTACATCACACGGCCACACGCTAAATTTTCCAACCTCCACTAATTCATTCAACTTTCACTTCCAATACAATTTCTACCATACTACAACTAGATTTCAAAAAAAAATTCAACTCATCATATATATGCAACATATGCATACACACGGCCAACATACACTTACCCCCAACACACAAAATTTTCATGCTTTTCATTCATTTCCACACACTACAACATACATATACCTTCCATCACATTACAAAAGCATAAAATCTTTACCTTCTCCAAGACCTTCAACTTGGGGTTAAGGTTGCTTCCTTGCCAAGATAGCTATACCACCTTGAAGAGGACCTTGCACTTAGTAATAATCCCACAAGAAATGGATTTTTGAACCCAAGATTAGGCTCCAAGAATTTTTCTTTCTTTTCTTTCTCTCTTTCTCCTCTAGCCGAATTGCCCTCTTCTTTTTCCTCTTGTTTGTTCTTTGTTTTTCTTGAAGCTTCCAAGGGATATGGATGAATATATAATGTCACATGGAAATTAATTAAGCCTTGGAGGCTTGGGCCACAAGTGGCCGGTTGGGCCTCCCTTGTTTGGGCCTCATTCTCTAATTTCTTTTTGAGCCCAATTTGGTTAGAATTTTTGTTTTGTAATTCCCAAAACTAATTTCCAAAATTCCATTTTTTGCCCCTTGGCCTCCTTCCATATTTCACACCAATAATTTCATAGTCCACATTCATACTAAGCAAAGTCCAAATTTGGCCTCATTCATTACGAATCAAAATTATTTCGCATTTTCCGAATATGCAAAAATGTCGGATGTAACATGACTATTATGGAACCCCGAGCTTATGAGGCCGGGTAAGATATGTAAATAAGTATGAATATGATTACGTAATGCGCGCACACCTCTGCAGATGGTACGGATAACCCTGACGCCTTGGTAGGGCCAGGTAGATGTAACCCTGCAGCCTTGGTAGGGCCAGGTATGAGTAACTTTGAGCCTTGGTTGGCCAAGTATGTATGAAACACCGATCCTGCATGGTCGGGTATGCTATATAAATGCTATGTATGTGATATGATTATGTATATGATATGGATACGAATATGAATACGAACATGATATGATATGAATGCGAATAAGGGTATGTATGCGAATATGAGTACAGATATGGAACAGATACGGATATGGATGTATGTACGTAAATACGCATTAGTAACGGAAAGATCCTATGGAAGGCAAGTAAGTGCCTATGACGATGATAACACCGCCTCCCATCTTGTGCTATTTCTTATGTTGCTTATTATGCTTCTATATTGACATTGATCACTCTTTACATACTCAGTACATTCTTCGTACTGATGTCCTTTTGTTTGTGGATGCTGCGTCATGCCCGCAGGTGCACAGGGAGACAGGCTCGATCCATAGCTGTATTCTCAGAGACTACATAGCAGAGCTCCATTTCATTCGGAGCCATAGCTTTTGGGTACTTATTCTTTTGTGTATATAATTAGGGGCATAGCGGGGTCCTGTCCCGCTTATGTGATATGTTATAATCTTCTTAGAGGCTCGTAGACATGTGTATATGGTTAGATATGTCTGGCCTTGTCGGCCTATATATTGTATATCACTTTGATAGCCTTGTCAGCTCATGTACATTAATGTGGCAAAGATGCAAATGATGATATCAAAGCATTGTCGTCCAATGGGACTAGCATGAATGATGAATGGAAATGTATGTTTAATTATGTCGCTGACCTATATGTAAGTGAAGTGTATGCCAAGGGGAGCCCGAGTGGGCTAGCACCTGGCGCTCGTCGCGGCCCTCTAGACGGGTCGTGACAAAAGTGGTATTAGAGCAGTTCAGTCCTAAGGTGTGTCTACGAGCCGTGTCTAGTAGAGTCTTGGTTATGAGTGTGCTGCGCGCCATATTTATAAACAAGAAGTTGCGGACATTTTAGGACTGAATGACCTTCTTTCTTCAAAAGAATTGTGTGATAGAGCTATGATATAAGAAATTCTTGTTCCTTAACCGTGTGTTGTGTATTTCAGAAATGCCTATAAAGAGAAAGGCTGTTGCAGCCCAAAAGGGCAAGACGGTGGTAGAAAAGCGGGCTGAAAGAGCACCGCCACCTGTATTAGAGGATAGTGAGTCCCAGAGTGCGGCTCAATCTCAGTCCTCCCGATCAGTACCAATATTAGAGGAGCGTGAGGGAGCCTCAGCCCCAGCTCCAGCACCTCCAGCTCCTCCACCGGATGCTTCAGGCCAAGATGTAAAAGGGGCCATACATTTGCTTACCCAGTTGGTTGGTGCCCAGACTCAACGGCAAAGTACATGGCAAGGTGACAGGGCTGTTAGTGCAAGGGCCCGTGACTTCATTACTTTGAACCCTCCGGAATTCTTTGGGTCAAAGCCGGAGGAGGACCCTCAGGATTTTATTAATGGTATGTTGAGGACGCTTCGATTGATACATGTTTCGGACACCTAGTCGGTGGAGCTAGCATCGTATAGATTGAGAGATGTCTCGATCAAATGGTATACAGTTTGGATGGCTTCACGGGGAGCCAATGCACCTCCCCCGGTATGGCAAGAGTTTGTTGATGCTTTTCTCCGACATTACATGCCTCCAGAAGTTCGGCGAGTTAGGGCCGACAATGTCACGACCCAACCCCATCGGCCATGACTAGTGCCCGAGCTGGACACTCATATACAAACCTGTTAGACATAGTCAGACTGAACTGAGGACTGTATGGAAACTTGTAAAGGCAACTAAAGATTCATAACGTCACATGTCATAAACCTCTCTCCTGAGAAGTCACAGCTAACCAAAGCATAATACAATACGCACGCCGACAACGCTGCCACTACATACGGGAATATCCAGAACAAATCATATCGACACAGCTGGCCATAACCCATATACAACCCACATATGTCTACAGACCTCTAGGAGTATCAATAGTGAAATATGACGGGACAGGGCCCCGCCATACCCCTGGATATGCATAAATCTACATCAATAGATCTGTACCAAAATAATCTAGGCTCCGGAACAACAGAGCTCTCCAAAATAGCTGAGCAGAAGTCCTAAGCTGGAGGGTCACCAAACCGAGTATCTGTACCTGCGGACATGAAATGCAGCCCCCCTCCCCCCCCCCCCCCCCCCCCGAAGAAAGGGGTTCAGTACGAGATATGTACTGAGTATATAAAGCATGAAATACATTAAGGAAGATCATAACTGAAGTAGAGATTCCAGGAGACAAGTATGATAATCAAGAAATCACTGTACCTGTGCTTTATGAAACAAAATCATGCATATCATTATCATATACCATACCCGCCCCATTATGGGACTCGGTGCCATAATCATATCATCATATCATCATATACATATACCATACCCGGCCCTCTAGTAAGGGACTCGGTGAATAAAGTCGTGTACACGTATACCATACCCGGCCCATCATGGGACTCGGTGCCATAATCATATCATCATATCAGCATATCATCATATACATATACCGTACCCGGCCCTCTAGTGAGGGACTCGGTGAATAATGCAGTGACATTGTGCACGATAACATACCCGGCTTGGGACTCGGTGAATGACGTAATGACAGCATGCACGAGCAGAGTAGTGAGTGACCATATACAAACCAAGTCATCATCTGAGGCTCAATAGAATAAGTAAAATAAACTGACACTTGAGTGTCAAAGGAGTCTGTCATGTCAAGTATCACTCAAATATCATTATGGATTATGTCAAATGGAACTTCGGGAATCATAGACACATATCAAGCTAACATGAAATAGCTTATGGAATTCAAGGACTCAATAGAATATTTAAAACGAATCATCTTTTGAAAATCAAGACAATAGCCATATCCAGTACCTTTCGAATGTCAATACGGATTATATCAAAATAGAACTTCTGGAATCATATGCACTTATCAAGACATAATGAAATAGCATCTGGAAGTCAAGAACATTAGCCATTCTAGTGGCTCTAAGAATAAGAACTTCTTTGGAATCATATACACGTCGTTTGTTTGTTTCATAAAGATCATGCCAAAAATAAAGAAGGGTTAGCTTTACATACCTGTCTTCTTCTTAAGCTAATCCAAACTTAAGTCTCGGGCTTCCCAAGATCTACAACAACGTCAGTAGATACCACACATTAGCTATAGGTACTTAGGAATCCAACCCTAAGCTAGCACGTCCTTTATAGAAATTCGGACAGCACTTCCTTTATAAATTCAACAAACCCCGAGAATTCAACTCGGCCAAATCATCGACAACAATACCAACAAATCCCACAATAATAGCTCAACCTTCTTAAATTCCTTTTGGACTCAAAACATCAATACATAAGAGTACATACCCAAACAGTTCAATATACGCTCGTGTACGAACTCATAAGTTAAGATAAAGGAGAGGTCTTACCTTGATTATTAAAAACCCAACTAGAGCCCTCTTAATGATTCTTGAAATTTTTCTCACGATCCAAAAATCTATGATATAAGGTTGGGAAAAACACTTTGAGCTTCGTCTCATTTGGACCCTAAAGCCGTGGCTTCAGATCTCTATTCTCTCACGTTGCACAATAAATTTTGGAGCAATAAAATGGTTGTTGTGCGTAGTTCCTTCACCCCCAAGTTAATCTTTTATCATAAGGCCTCAAACATGGGTTCTGTGCTACTGAAAGTTTCAGCTCTAGCTATGTTCTTCCATTCGCCATTTAAATCTTTATTCACACTTTAAATAAGATGAAGTAGCAGCAACATTGTTGGCACCTTTTTAGCTAAGGAAAATAAACCAAGAAAATACTTTTATCCAATTCATAAAGCACCACCGTATGGCCTCTTTGTTGAAGCTTATCACTTTAAGCATTAATTCCTTTATGGACCCACATATCTTTCTTAATAGCAGCAACGAAAATTTAATTAAATAATCTAGCTATCAATGTAAAGAAAAATGTACCACATGCTGCATTTAAAACCCTCTTACCAAGCACAAGGGTTTTGTCCCCTAATTTTACACGTGGAAATAGCAATAATACAACAATGCATATAATGGCATTTGAAAATATACCGAAATTATCAGTTAATACACGCCTTTTTGTACCCCTCTCCAACATTACATATTAACCTTGTGTATCATCTAGATTTTTCACGTAAAATGCCACCCTTTTATCACCTTTTAACACACTCCATATAATCATTATCATAAATCATGCGGTAGAACTCTATTCCATAGCCTCTTTGTCATACATAAAATATTATTCCCAATCACCGTGGTCACACTTGTTTAGTCCTAAATTATTTCGAGACCTCAAACTCTTTGTACACCAAGCTCTCGATTTTCATCCTTGGATATGATCGAATTCTCCGGGCTTGGGTAAATTTGTTCATGTTGGACGATTAAATTTTCTAGTCCAAAAATACGGGATATTATAGCTTGGACCGTATTTCATCAAATAAATTTTGAACCTCGACAAAGCTTATTTTCTTATATTTGTTTAGCTTCAAATATTTATAACACATTTGTACCATTACTATAACCACCCATAAGCTTGGGTGGATAACCTCGTTTTCGTTACTAATATCATTTAACTCGCACGCTTTCCAACACATGAAAATACGAGATGTAACAGACAAGTTCTTAAATTTAAGGCAAGGTAGCATGAGTGCTCTAGAGTATAGTCTCCGTTTCAATTCCTTGGCTAGGTATGCTTCGGCCATGGTAGCGGATATGGGCGACCGGGTACACCGATTTGTTAAAGGCCTAGGACCGCATTTGATGGATAGGTGTTTGACTGCGTCCCTTCAGGATAATATGGATATTGCACGCATTCAGGCTCATGCTCAGAACTTAGAAGAAAGTTTACAACAACAGAGAAGTGAACGCGACCAGGATAGGGGTCATAACAAGAGGGCCAGATCTTCAGGCCCGATGAGTGAGTTCAGAGGTGGGCACAAACAGCAGATTTCCAGGCACTCAGGCCATTCTATGACTGGTGCACCTCCACGGTTTTCAGGCCAGAAATTCGATAGGTCTACTCGTTCCGGGCCGAGTCAAAGCTATTCGAGGTCTCAGTTTAGAGATGATTCAGGTCAGGCAAGGCCACCCATACCACGATGTTCCCAGTGTGGGAAGTTGCATTGGGGTCGATACCGAATGGGTTCAGATGTTTGCTATTCATGTGGTCGACCAGGCCATATTATGCGTGATTGCCCCTCAATTCATGGTAGAGGTAGGACCCAGCCTTCAGGGTCGGTAGCCGGATCTTCAGCGTCTGTACGCCCTATGGGGTTGGGTTCACATGTGCCAGTTGGCCATAGTAGAGGCAGAGGGAGAGTTCCCAGTTCTAGCGGTCCTCAGCACCGTGTTTATGCTTTGGCTGGACGCCAAGATCTTGAGTCTTCTCCTGACGTGGTTACAGGTATATTATCGGTATTTTCTCATGATGTATATCCTTGGATTGATCCGGGCTCCACATTGTCATATGTTACTCCGTATGTTGCGAGTCGATTTAGAGTCGAACCGGAGTCGATTAAATCTTTTGAGGTGTCTACACCCGTGGGTGAATCGGTGATAACTAGCCGAGTATATAGAAATTGTGTGATTATGATTTGTGATCGTCGTAATATGATTCACTTGCATGAATTAAAAATGGTGGATTTTGATGTTATTATGGGCATGGATTGGTTGGCTTCTTGTTATGCCAATGTTGATTGTAGAATGAAAATGGTCTGTTTCCAATTTCCGGGAGAACCAGTCTTAGAATGGAAAGGGAATACGGCGTCACCAAAGGGTAGGTTTATTTCCTATCTAAAGGCAAGGAGAATGATCACGAAAGGGTGTATCTATCATCTAGTTCGGGTTCAAGATGTAGAAGCTGATTCGCCAACTCTTCAATCAGTTCCTGTAGTGAATGAAATTCTGGATGTATTCCCGGAAGAGCTTCCAGGCCTTCCTCCCGAACGGGAGATTGATTTTGCCATTGACGTGCTGCCAGGCACTAAGCCTATATCTATTCCTCCTCATAGAATGGCTCCCGCCGAATTGAATCAGTTGAAGGAGCAATTGAAAGACTTGCTTGAAAAAGGCTTTATTAGGCATAGTTCATCCCCGTGGGGAGCACCCGTATTGTTTGTCTGAAAGAAAGATGGTTCTTTGAGAATGTGCATTGATTATCGGCAATTAAATAAGGTGACGATTAAGAACAAGTATCCTCTTCCGAGGATTGATGACTTATTTGATCAATTGCAAGGCGCCAAATGGTTTTCAAAGATTGATTTGAGGTCCGGGTATCACCAAGAGAGAGTTAGGGAGAAAGATATCCCTAAGACAGCCTTCAGAACAAGATATGGTCATTTTGAATTCCGGGTAATGTCATTTTGCCACACCCCAACCTCGCTAGGGTGTGATGGGCACCCGACCCTTACTTAGGGCCGAGCGAACCCTCAGACTCTTACTGCATATAGCGTCACGTCAATTTTTTTTTTCTCAAAAATGATAAAGTACATAGCAAAAATTGTCTTTAAGAAATATTCTTTCTCGTGGCTTTCAAGCCGAACAAATCTGTGACCATACAAATTCGGTGCATAACATAAACAGACATATCGGCTGACGGAGCCGTTTACAGACTGACAACCAATACCCACGACACTGTCTGCAAAGCCTCTAACAAGATCCCAAAAGCACAACATACAGACTCTGACTCGGCAGCACTCCGGGAACAATTGGAGCTTGCCATCTGCACTGGATCATCTTCTATCTGTCCTTAACTCAACTGGGAGTACCTGCGCGGCATGAAACGCAGCCCCCGAAGAACAGGGGATCAGTACGGAAATGTACCGAGTATGTAAAGCGAAAATATAACAATAGTAATCCAAGATTCGAACCAGAAGTACGGAAATACAGCAGACAGGATCGAACCCGAGTCCGAACAGAAATACAGAGTGTATGGGCAGAACCACAACATACACCATAAGCACGGGGTATAGCCGACAGAGTCGTAGTATGAACTGGAGGCACCAAGTCTAACTGGCAGAATCATCGTGCGAGTCAGGGGCACCAAGTGCGACTGACATAATCCCAATCGAAGCCAGAGGTGCAGAAATATCACCGCCGGAATCATAGTCCGGCTCAGTCATACAGAAGCAACACAGACCGAATTATGCATGCAGAATCATAAACTTACACAGTTACATATAGTATACATTTATCTCAGATCTTGGCCCTTTAGTGAGGGGCGCGGTAGTTAGTGCAATGGAATGTGCACGACTAACCAGAATGCCACAGGGTCACCTCTGACGTACAAGTCATACACAAGAGGTTCCGGAAGGCAAATACGGCAATTAGAATGCCAAAATGCTTTGCTTTCTTTTGAAAAACATTTCCATCTCATACACACAGAAAATCAAACACACAATTACCGCGGCCAAAAGTCCAGCGGTCACTATCACACAGACCGCGGTCAAGTACCCAGCGGTCACTATCACGATTTCGACATACCGCGGTCAAGGGTCCAGCGGTCTATGTCGGGAATACCGCGGTCAAGGGTCAAGCGGTCAATATCACAAATGCGGCATACCGCGGTCAAGGGTCCAGCGGTTAATGCCACACATCCGGCTTACCGCGGTCAAGGGTCCAGCGGTCAATGTCGGACACGCCGCGGTCGAGGGTCCAGCGGCCAATATCACACATACGCATAATAATATAACCGGCCCGGGGCTCGGCAAAAGAGAGAATAACATAATGCCAAATTATCACTTCCCAAACATAAATCACGCATGCCAGAATCATGCCTCACAGAAGATTCACGTATGCCAACATTGTATATCAGGAAAATACAGAAGATAAGTAGTTTATCTAGAATATCAGGTTAAGATTTCCAAAAACGTTCTAGATGTCAAAAATATTTTATAAGGCTCATAAAGGTGGTCATAGCACCTATCGTATAATAAATAGCATAATAACCAGGAGCTACCTGTGAGCTCCAAACAAAAGTGAGCTGGCTAAAGCCATTCCGAAGATATCAAGGTTTCTGTCTCCACAATCGTTTCAATAAACATTAAATCAAACTCAGAACAGTTAGAATAACTCCCGTTTAGTAGTCGGAACAATAACCATAAGTTCCCTTGACATATCGTACAAGAATGAAACAAACAGGACCATAGAAGAGAAGTCCGGGATAGCGGGCCCACCTCGGGTCAAGTCGAGGTGGCAGACATGAATCACGCACATTATACTCTACGGTGTCACCCAGGAAAGTTTCAGAGCGATCGGATTACATTTGTGAAAGTTACGGATGCTTAACCATTTTTCTAACAAAATGCACCTTTTGTAGTTCAATTGCATTGAATGAATAGTACCAAAAATCAATCTCGGATTTCTATGAGAAGAATTGCCCCCGAGGCTCAAATCTCAACCTAGTATGTCTAGGACATGCCAAAGAATGAAGGGGAAGGCTTTACATACCTTAGTTGCGCCTTACGCTCGTCCAGGTTCAGTTTCCGTTTCGCCCGAAATCTACAAATGGTCATGTTTACCAATTGTCAACCATAAGACTTTAAGACTTAAATCTTGAAGCAACACTTTTCTACAGAGATTTGGGCAGCATTTCCCCTATACATATAGCACCCCCGAGAATTCAACTCGGCCAGAATGATCAACAACAATCCAACAACAACACTAACAACAACAACAAGCACTATAACACACAATACAACACAACTAGTCTTGTTTTCCACATAGTCCAACAACTTCCATTCCAACTTCACAATTTCAAACTAATATCAACATTTCCATATTCATTAACTAACTTAAGACCATATACATACGATTCGGAACCATTTTACATTATTCCGCAAAATGCACAAACGTTCCACAAAAACCATAATTCGTCTCAAATCTCCAATCTTCGGCATAAACACCCGCAACACATTTCATCTTCTAGTTTCATGATTTACATTAACTTTCACCACTAATCACACTACTTCCCATTAATACAAAAGACTACATACAAGTCACATTTGCTTTCACAACACTTTCCAAACAAGACTACAACTTCATTAAATCATCATATTCTCATTTGCATCATAGAATGCATATCAACAACAACTAACTCATTGCATGGAACTTAATTCACATATTACACTACACATATGTATTCATTCGGCCAACTCCCCACATTTCCAACTTCAACCAAAACCATTAAGCTTTCATTTCTAGTATCGTGTTCACAACAACTAAAACTAGAATGCTACATAAAATCAACTCACCTTTGACTACACAACAACACATGTATACGGCTACATACATACATATATACATCCATGCAACTTCCATATTTCCATGAATTTTAGCCATTTCTACATTCTACAACATAAACCAAACCTTCATAACACATAAAAAGGGATTAAATCATACCCTTTCACTTCAACTTCCTCACTTGAATAAGTTGTCATATTGAAGAAACAAGTCCTCTTTCTTTCAAACCAATTACACCAAGTTGTAGAGGACCCTTAATATAGTAGAAAAACAACAAGACAATAATTTTTGGATCAAAATTTGGAGGGGGTGAAGGTGAGGGGTAAGGGCCGAATATGCCCTTCTCTTTTGCTCTTGTTGTTCTTCTTTCTCTCCTTGTGTTTATCTTCTTGAACTTTCTATAGGATAAGGACTAATATATATTAGTTAGCACATGGGAAATTAATAAAAATCAAATGGGCTTGGCCAAGCACATGGCCGGCCACCCCATCTCTTTTGGGCCTCATTTTCATATTTATTTTTAGCCTAATTACTTATAATTTTTGTTTTGTAATTCCCGAACTAATTTTTGAAATTCCAATTTTGCTCTTGGCCCTCCTCCGAGTTTCCACACCAATATTTCTCATGAACGACACACACATGTGTGAATTCAAATCAACATGTAGCCTCATTCCTTACAAATCAAAGTCATTTCAAATTTTCCCGAACATGCGAAAGTACGGGATATAACATCCTCCCCCCCTTTAGAACATTCGTCCTCGAATGTTAAACTGACCTTATGGGGTCTCTTGATACATCCGGGGAGGTACCTTTCTTAACTTCGAAGGTTTCCAAAAGTTGCAATCGCTATCTCTTTTTCTTTCGCTTACTTACTCTTCTCTTTTTCATTAATATTGTCGTATCGGAAGCTTCTATCCTTATTGTAACGAGTTCAGTACTCGTTTACTTCATATCATCTCCATATCACACCTTTTACTTGTCTCACGAATTCCGTTTAGCTAACATCTTTCATATATCGAAACACTGGCCGCTGGGGCCCACTACAGATCGGTACAGTCACGAACGAGACATCACAGGCATACCTATACATTGACTGCCATTTTTTTCATAAGACATTTCCAAACGCTTATTCAAACTTACTCTGATCCAAGGACTGTATCGCGTTTCCTTTCTCTCTCACCAGCCGAGTCTACCTTGGCCTACCCGGCCTATTTAGGGTTTTCAATCGTTCAATACCTTCTAATTCTCGTTTGGGGTTGCCCCAAATTTCCTATTTATCTTTCATTTCTACATTCATGAAAATTTGGTATACTTCCCAGGGGGGTCACCCATCCCAAAATTGCTCTGGCCCTAGCACGCTTAACTTCGTAACTTTCACACATTTTGACACGTTAATGCTGATATAATTGCGTAGACTGCCCCGCACGACCTTTGTCACATAATTTAAGGCAAGTCAGGGTCTTAACAACTTTCAGAACGTTCTCGTAACGGGTCCCACCCCGATCTAGAGAAGATTCTTTCACTTTTTTGGTTACCGGGTCGCCCCCTGTAAATCCTCAATGTTTACCTTTACGCATACATATATAATTCTGAGTCATGAGCGAACCGCTCGATTCTCAACGGCCCATCGTACACCTTGCATCCTTCCAATTAGAGGAAACTTAGTCGTTAGGCATTTTCGCCCTATCGATATCGACCGTCAAGACTTGTTAAGAATTTATATCTTATTTTCCTCTTCGTATTTCTAGGAAAATTTGGGCAGAGGTTCCTCTGTATTTCTCACCATCCCAAAACCTGTACACAGGAAATACCAACCACGCCTCACAAGGCCAACACGTATACGTATATATACACCATTTCATATTGCATCATAGCCACACAGGGCTAATAATTTCAAATGAAGGTATATAAAGATGTCAAGACTTACCTCACGTGCCCAACTCAAACGACACCGGTGACACATTCCTGTTTACCTTTCTTTTCAATTTTCGACCTTACGTTTTAATCACACTTCAAATACCTCACCCGACATACGTCTTCCATACCGTTGCTTACCTGTATACTGTGTAGCTCCCAATATCATCAGTCACTGCCTTACGTCGATACCGTTCTCCAGCTGAAATCAAGGGTTAGTAAAAAGGAATTCACTTCCTACAGCTGGCTCTATCGCATAGTCCAAGATTCAAAGAAGGTCAACAATCCCTAGATGCCCCGTAGTCTCCTTTTATAAATGTGGCGCGCTACACACCATAAACGGGACTCTACCGGACACGACTTTGCAGACAACCCCTAGGACAGCCCTGCTCTGATACCACTCTGTCACACCCCAACCTCGCTAGGGTGTGATGGGCACCCGACCCTTACTTAGGGCCGAGCGAACCCTCAGACTCTTACTGCACATAGCGTCACGTCAATTTTTTTTTTCTCAAAAATGATAAAGTACATAGCAAAAATTTTCTTTCAAAAATATTCTTTCTCGTGGCATTCAAGCCGAACAAATCTATGACCATACAAATTCGGTGCATAACATAAACAGACATATCGGCTGACGGAGCCGTTTACAGACTGACAACCAATACCCACGACACTGTCTGCAAAGCCTCTAACAAGATCCCAAAAGCACAACATACAGACTCTGACTCGGCAGCACTCCGGGAACAATTGGAGCTTGCCATCTGCACTGGATCATCTTCTATCTGTCCTCAACTCAACTGGGAGTACCTGCGCGGCATGAAACGCAGCCTCCGAAGAACAGGGGGTCAGTACGGAAATGTACCGAGTATGAAAGAGAAAATATAACAATAGTAATCCAAGATCCGAACCAGAAGTACGGAAATACAGCAGATAGGATCGAACCCGAGTCCGAACAGAAATACAGAGTGTATGGGCAGAACCACAACATACACCATAAGCACGAGGTATAGCCGACAGAGTCGTAGTATGAACTGGAGGCACCGAGTCTAACTGGCAGAATCATCGTGCGGGTCAGGGGAACCAAGTGCGACTGACATAATCCCAATCGAAGCCAGAGGTGCAGAAATATCACCGCCGGAATCATAGTCCGGCTCAGTCATACAGAAGCAACACAGACCGAATTATGCATGCAGAATCATAAACTTACACAGTTACATATAGTATACATTTATCTCAGATCTTGGCCCTTTAGTGAGGGGCGCGGTAGTTAGTGCAATGGAATGTGCACGACTAACCAGAATGCCACAGGGTCACCTCTGACGTACAAGTCATACACAAGAGGTTCCGGAAGGCAAATACGGCAATTAGAATGCCAAAATGCTTTGCTTTCTTTTGAAAAACATTTCCATCTCATACACACAGAAAATCAAACACACAATTACCGCGGCCAAAAGTCCAGCGGTCACTATCACACATACCGCGGTCAAGTACCCAGCGGTCACTATCACGATTTCGACATACCGCGGTCAAGGGTCCAGCGGTCTATGTCGGGCATACCGCGGTCAAGGGTCCAGCGGTCAATATCACAAATGCGGCATACCGCAGTCAAGGATCCAGCGGTTAATGCCACACATCCGGCTTACCGCGGTCAAGGGTCCAGCGGTCAATGTCGGACACGCCGCGGTTGAGGGTCCAGCGGCCAATATCACACACACGCATAATAATATAACCGGCCCGGGGCTCAGCAAAAGAGAGAATAACATAATGCCAAATTATCACTTCCCAAACATAAATCACGCATGCCAGAATCATGCCTCACACAAGATTCACGTATGCCAACATTGTATATCAGGAAAATACAGAAGATAAGTAGTTTATCCAGAATATCAGGGTAAGATTTCCAAAAATGTTCTAGATGTCAAAAATATTTTATAAGGCTCATAAAGGTGGTCATAGGACCTATCGTATAATAAACAGCATAATAACCAGGAGCTACCTGTGAGCTCCGAACAAAAGTGAGCTGGCTAAAGCCATTCCGAAGATATCAAGGTTTCTGTCTCCACAATCGTTTCAATAAACATTAAATCAAACTCAGAATAGTTAGAATAACTCCCGTTTAGTAGTCGGAACAATAACCATAAGTTCCCTTGACTTATCGTACAAGAATGAAACAAACAGGACCATAGAAGAGAAGTCCGGGATAGCGGGCCCACCTCGGGTCAAGTCGAGGTGGCAGACATGAATCACGCACATTATACTCTACGGTGTCACCCAGGAAAGTTTCAGAGCGATCGGATTACATTTGTGAAAGTTACGGATGCTTAACCATTTTTCTAACAAAATGCACCTTTTGTAGTTCAATTGCATTGAATGAATAGTACCAAAATTCAATCTCGGATTTCTATGAGAAGAATTGCCCCCGAGGCTCAAATCTCAACCTAGTATGTCTAGGACATGCCAAAGAATGAAGGGGAAGGCTTTACATACCTTAGTTGCGCCTTACGCTCGTCCAGGTTCAGTTTCCGTTTCGCCCGAAATCTACAAATGGTCATGTTTACCAATTGTCAACCATAAGACTTTAAGACTTAAATCTTGAAGCAACACTTTTCTACAGAGATTTGGGCAGCATTTCCCCTATACATATAGCACCCCCGAGAATTCAACTCGGTCAGAATGATCAACAACAATCCAACAACAACACTAACAACAACAACAAGCACTATAACACACAATACAACACAACTAGTCTTGTTTTCCACATAGTCCAACAACTTCCATTCCAACTTCACAATTTCAAACTAATATCAACATTTCCATATTCATTAACTAACTTAAGACCATATACATACGATTCGGAACCATTTTACATTATTCCGCAAAATGCACAAACGTTCCACAAAAACCATAATTCGTCTCAAATCTCCAATCTTCGGCATAAACACCCGCAACACATTTCATCTTCTAGTTTCATGATTTACATTAACTTTCACCACTAATCACACTACTTCCCATTAATACAAAAGACTACATACAAGTCACATTTGCTTTCACAACACTTTCCAAACAAGACTACAACTTCATTAAATCATCATATTCTCATTTGCATCATAGAATGCATATCAACAACAACTAACTCATTGCATGGAACTTAATTCACATATTACACTACACATATGTATTCATTCGGCCAACTCCCCACATTTCCAACTTCAACCAAAACCATCAAGCTTTCATTTCTAGTATCGTGTTCACAACAACTAAAACTAGAATGCTACATAAAATCAACTCACCTTTGACTACACAACAACACATGTATACGGCTACATACATACATATATACATCCATGCAACTTCCATATTTCCATGAATTTTAGCCATTTCTACATTCTACAACATAAACCAAACCTTCATAACACATAAAAAGGGATTAAATCTTACCCTTTCTCTTCAACTTCCTCACTTGAATAAGTTGTCATATTGAAGAAACAAGTCCTCTTTCTTTCAAACCAATTACACCAAGTTGTAGAGGACCCTTAATATAGTAGAAAAACAACAAACCAATAATTTTTGGATCAAAATTTGGAGGGGGTGAAGGTGAGGGGTAAGGGCCGAATATGCCCTTCTCTTTTGCTCTTGTTGTTCTTCTTTCTCTCCTTGTGTTTATCTTCTTGAACTTTCTATAGGATAAGGACTAATATATATTAGTTAGCACATGGGAAATTAATAAAAATCAAATGGGCTTGGCCAAGCACATGGCCGGCCACCCCATCTCTTTTGGGCCTCATTTTCATAGTTTTTTTTAGCCTAATTACTTATAATTTTTGTTTTGTAATTCCCGAACTAATTTTTGAAATTCCAATTTTGCTCTTGGCCCTCCTCCGAGTTTCCACACCAATATTTCTCATGAACGACACACACATGTGTGAATTCAAATCAACATGTAGCCTCATTCCTTACAAATCAAAGTCATTTCAAATTTTCCCGAACACGCGAAAGTACGGGATATAACACATTTGGGCTAACTAATGCACCGGCAGTATTTATGGATCTGATGAACAATATGTTTAGGCCCTTCCTGGATTTATTTGTGATTGTATTCATCGATGAAATGTTGGTATATTCTAGATCCAAGGCAGAACATGCGGAATCCTCGGAGTTCTTTGAACTCGAGAGTTGTTTACAAAGTTTTCCAAATGCGAGTTTTGGCTGAACTCAGTGGCATTTCTGGGGCATATTGTTGCAGCCGATGGTATTCGAGCGGATAGTCAAAAGATTTAGGCCGTGAAAACTTGGCCAAGGCCCACAACTCCTACGGAGGTTCGTAGCAAAGTTTCAATGGACAGATGCTTATGAACGTAGCTTCCAAGAGTTGAAAGGTAGATTGACCTCCGCCCCAGTCTTGACACTTCCAGAGGGATTGGAAGGATATGTTGTTTATTGCGATTCTTCAGGCATTAGGCTTGGTTGTGTATTGATGAAACATGGTAAAGTGATTGCGTATGCTTCACGGAAATTACGGAAGCATAAGCAGAATTATCCAACCCATGATCTAGAATTGGCCGCAGTGGTTCATGCGTTAATGATATGGAGACATTATTTATAGGGTGTCCATGTGGATATTTATACAGATCATAAGAGTCTTCAGTATATCTTCAAGTAGAAAGAGTTGAATTTACGGCAACGACGATGGTTAGAATTTCTAAAAGATTATGATGTTGATATTTTGTATCACCCTGGGAGGGAAAATGTTGTGGCTGATGCTCTTAGCCTTAGATCGATGGGAGGTTTATGTGATGTACGACCAGAGAAGATAGAAATGTCCCGTGAGCTCCAGCAGCTAGCTAGCCTAGGAGTTCGAGTAGTGGACTTAGGTAGCAGGGGAGCTACTATTTAGAATTCGGCAGTCTCGTCGCTAGTAGCAGAAGTGAAAGAGCGACAATACGAAGACTCCATGCTAATGCAGTACAGAGATACACTCCCTCAGAAAGAGGAGTCATCATTTGATATCTCAAGAGATGGAGTTCTTCGATGTAGAGGCAGATTATGTGTTCCCAATGTGGCAGGTCTACGCCACCAGATTTTGAGAGAAACTCATTGTTCCCGTTATTATGTCCACCCCGGAGCGACGAAAATGTATCATGACCTTAAGTCTATATATTGGTGGAATGGAATGAAGAAAGATATAGCGGAATTCGTAGCTCAATGTCCAATTGTCAACAAGTGAAAATTGAGCATCAAAAGCCGAGTGTTTTGTTGCAAGCTATAGAAATCCCAACTTGGAAGTGGGAAGTGATTAACATGGACTTCATTTCAGGCTTACCCCATTCTTGACGTAAGTATGATTCCATATGGGTGATTGTGGATAGACTCACCAAGTTAGCTCATTGCTTACCAGTCAGAACGACCTATGTGGCAGAAGATTATCCAAGGCTTTATGTTAAGGAGATAGTGAGACTCCATGGTGTTCCAGTATCTATTATCTCTGATAGAGGGACTCAGTTCACAGCCAATTTTTGGAAGTCTTTCCAAGAGGGTCTAGGGACCCAAGTGAGCCTTACCATGGCATTTCACCCGCAGACCGACGGACAAGCTGAGCACACCATTCAGACTCTTGAAGATATGTTACGGGCATGTATGATAGATTTTGGGAGAATTGGGATGATCATTTGCCACTCATTGAATTTGCTTACAATAATAGTTACCATTCTAGCTTTCAAATGGCACCGTATGAAGCTTTATATAGGCCAAAGTGTAGGTCCCCAATTGGGTGGTTTGAAACAGGAGAGGCTAGATTGATAGGGCCAGACTTGGTCCAGCAAGCCATAGAGAAAGTCAAGCTCATACAAGATCGGTTGTTAGCAGCCCAAAGTTGTCAAAAGTCCTATGCGGATAATCGTCGAAGAGACTTAGAGTTCCAAGTGAACGATTGGGTATTTTTGAAAGTGTCGCCAATGAAGGGTGTTATGAGATTTGGCAAAAAGGGGAAGCTTAGTCCCCGATAAATTGGACCTTATGAGATTGTGCGAAAGGTAGATAAAGTGGCCTATGAGTTAGATCTACCTCCGGATTTGGAGTCAATCCATCCAGTTTTCCATGTCTCGATGCTTCGAAAATGTGTTGGAGATCCTATTACGATCGTGCCAATTAGTGATGTGCAAGTGACAGAAAAGTTGACTTATGAAGAAGTGCCCATTGCCATACTAGATAGGCAAGTACGGAGGCTTAGAAACAAAGAGGTGGCCTCAGTTAAGGTTCTATGGAGAAGCAGTAAACGAGAGGAAATGACATGGGAAGCGGAAAAAAGTATGCGATCCAGATACCCGCATTTATTTCAGCCCTTGGAAGATATCCAAGATGAGACGTCAACATTATAAGGTATGTATGTTTTCCTTTTATGCTTTTGGGTCGTGTGTGGCCAAATTATGTTGCTATTATATTGTGGCCCTGTGAGACATTGTTATTGTGGGTTGTTGTGACAGGATGGTAGTGCAATATTATAGGGGAGACTCTGGCAAAATATTTATAGAATCCCCGAAGACTTTAACATTCGAGGACGAATGTTCTTAAGGGGGGAAGAATGTTACACCTCGAAAAATCCTCCATTGTTGTACAAGTGAAAGACCTAGTAAGGAGTACGAGTATACGATATTTCCATAAGTAAGAAATGGCATTTGATGACCTTAAGTGAGATTTTAAAGGCATCCGATGTTAGACGAGAAAGTTGGCCAAGAATAGGTAAGGCATGTGATAGATATCGGAAAGGAAATACGAGTAATGAGTTAACAAGGACTTAATGATGTCTTGGAGAAGTGTGATAACGTCCCTTAGATTGGTATTGAAGTGTTGAACAAGTGTTAAGAAGGTTCCATAAAGATTGGAGATCAAACGAATCGACGAAACGAACTTCGGAACCACTGGGGGTTATACGGCCAAACATACTGGCCGTATAAATTATACAGTCCGTATGTTTGGGACCGTATAATCAGCCCAGAAAGGAAAACGTTTCTGGACCAAATATACGGCCAGACATATGGCCCGTATAAATTATACGGACCGTATGTTGGTCCGTATATACGGTTGGGACGGATTTGGATCAATAAATGAAGGGGGCAAGTCTTATTTCATTTCACTTCTACATCACACCCCTTATCTCTAAAACATCTCTCTACATATATTCCACAAGAATTCAAGGATATTTGGTGATCAACAACATAAACCAAATGAATCAAGTGTAAGAAAACCATGAAAGATCATTCAAAGTCAAGAAATCTCATGGAGGTAAACTAGGGTTTTTCCTCAAGAGGAGTATTATCAACCAAGGCTTGTTCCTACAACATCTAAGGTAAGATTCATGATATTTCTATGTTGTATAAGGTATTTAAGAGTTGAAATACTTGGATTGTAGAAAGGTATGGCAAATTGGGTCATGAATGTGGAATAGTGCCAGTTTGAGAAATAGTTTGAATTGAGTTATGAGTCTTGATGTATTGTAATGTAAATGTGTTATAAATGAAGTTGAGAACATGAGATGATTAATGTACGTGAATGGACATAGTCGTGTGTTATAGCCATGGATATGGATAATTGAAAGAAAATTGAGAAATGTGGATGAATAATGACTATTGTTATGGTATTGTGAATGTGTTGTTGACGTTTGGGGGTTGATATACGTTATGGAGGACTGTCGTATAAATAAAGGAGATGCTGTCCGATTTTCTCTAGCTTTAGTCATATATGCTAGTTATCGATTCTAATGATAGTATGACTTTAATGAACGTAGAAACGCTAGCATTGGAGGAGAAAGCGCAAGTGTAGAATAGTTGAACGGAAAGGTATGTAAGGCTAACCCTTCTTTCATAAGGCATGGTTCTTTGGCCAATCATCTAAATCTTCTACGAGCTTATGATATTCTCCAAATGCTTCTATCTTCAAAGCTACTAAGCTTATGATTCTCGATATGCTACGATTGTACTAAGTTCCTCGTATGACGAGTAGGCCTATTAAGGTAAATATGATGGATGACGATAGTAGTAATAATGATGTTGATGACGATTATGATAATGATGTTACTAGTAAAGATGTTTATGAGCGATTATGTGTATGTATCTATGTATGACTATTATGGAACCCCGAGCTTATGAGGTCGGGTAAGATATGTAAATAAGTATGAATATGACTACATAATATGCGCACACCTCTGCAGATGGTACGGATAACCCTGACGCCTTGGTAGGGCCAGGTAGATGTAACCCTGAAGCCTTGGTAGGGCCAGGTATGAGTAACCTTGAGCCTTGGTTGGCCAAGTTTATCTGAAACACTGATCCTTTATTGTCGGGTATGCTATATAAATGCTATGTATATGATATGATTATGTATATGATATGGATACGAATATGAATACGAACATTATATGATATGAATGCGAATAAGGGTATGTATGCGAACATGAGTATTGATATGGAATGCATACGGATATGGATGTATGTACGTAAATACGCATTAGAAACGGAAAGATCCTATGTAAGGCAAGTAAGTTCCTATGACGATGATAACACCACCTCCCATCTTGTGTTATTTCTTATGTTGCTTATTATGCTTCTATATTGACATTAATCACTCTTTACATACTCAGTACATTCTTCGTACTGACGTCCTTTTGTTTGTGGATGTTGCGTCATGCCCGCAGGTGCACAGGGAGACAGGCTCGATCCATAGCTGTATTCTCAGAGACTACATATTAGAGCTCCATTTCATTCGGGGCCATAGCTTTTTGGTACTTATTCTTTTGTGTATATAATTAGGGGCATAGCGGGGTCCTATCCCGCTTATGTGATATGTTATACTCTTCTTAGAGGCTCGTAGACATGTGTATATGGTTAGATATGTCTGGCCTTGTCGGCCTATATTTTGTATATCATTTTTACAGCCTTGTCGGCTCATGTACATTAATGTGGCATAGATGCCAATGATGATATGAAAGCATTGTCGTCCAATGGGACTAGCATGAATGATGAATGGAAATGTATGTTTAATTATGTGGCTCACCTATATGTAAGTGAAGTGTAAGCCAAGGGGTGCCCGGGTGGGCTAGAACCAGGCGCTCGTCGCGGCCCTCTAGACGGGTCGTGACAGTATACACCATGTCTAAATGGCATGGGCAGACACCACTAGTGGGCGGCATGAGATGGTTACCCGGACATGGGTATACGATGATGATTTATATGATATGATGATGATTTATATGATACGAAGATGTATGCACTACGATGATACATGTACTATGAGTATATATGACATATGTATGAAATGTATCCATCCTTAAAAGTTACGCAGGTTGTATCTTCACCTCATGACTTATGATTTCTCTATCATGTTTATTTGATTCATGCCTTACATATTCAGTACAATATTCGTATTGGCGTCCGTTTTCTTTGGATGCTATATTCATGCCCACATGTAAATAGGGAGGCGACCCAGATTTATAGAAGCCGATGAGCAGACTTTTGAGAGCACTCCATTATTCCGGAGGTGCCACTGATTTACTATTGTGTATATATATATATATATATATATATATGTTTTGGGCACGACGGGGTCCTGTCCCATCCATATATCTAGTACTCTAGTAGAGGATCGTAGATACGTATGTGTGTGTAGTATGGTCTCACGATTTTCCACGTGTATTTATATATACATGTGTGTATTATTTTGATAGCCGAAGTGCTTATGTATATAAAGGTAATTATGTTTCCAAATGAAATATGATTTTTCCTATGATTCAAGTACGAATTTGATGAATGAACGCTTAACGAGTTTGATAAGTAGTAGAATGAGTGGTGCTCGGTGGTTAGCCCCGGGTACCCGTCATGGCCCCTAGTCGGGTCGTGACAAATAACAACTAGCTAAGTAATCACCAGGCTAAGGGAGTCAAAGATAAGTATACTGGTGTTGGGAGGAAGTTGTTGTAAAGTCAGAATTTGCCTTACCTCTATAATTATAAATTTATACTGTAAGATTTAAGGAAAAGAAATTAAAGGAAGAGTTTTGAGAGGAGCTCGAAGATGTTCTGGGTTATGAATTAGTTGAACTATGATTATTAGCTTATTATAAGCATAACCCTGCTACGAGGAAGAATAAAGATGGTGAGGAAGTGTTACGTTTGTACATACTTAAGAGATTGTGTTGAGGATATTGTTATAGCTGATTTTGGAAAAGAATTGGGATGGATAGCTTGAGAAACATAACCGTTAAGAGTAGGGACTTATTAGTAATAAAGTACTGTAAATCATTTAGGGAGTCAGTGTAAGTGGAATTACGATGAAGTTTTAAAGGATCAGAGAGCCTAACCAATGAATTACAATGAGACAATATAGTGCGTATAAAAGATCAACGAGTATAAAAAGGGATAGGTCGACGCAACATCGAAGGAGTAAACAAGGGAGTTGCCCACTAATAGGGAAATAAAAAGCGACAAAAAGAGAGTATTCGCAGGATGGCGAGTAGCCGTGATATAATAAGGCAAGATTACTGTAACGGGGATAGAACGAGACCGGGATACTGGTTGATTTCTTATTATGTACATGAGAACAAAAGAGCTCCTACCAGAGACACCATTATCCTCAGGTATATGATGCTTCTTTGATGATTTCTTGGTCGTGTGTGGCCAACATGGGTATTGATGTTGTAGCCCTGTGAGGCATTGCATACTTTGGGTTGTTGTGACAGGATGGTAGTGGTACAATTACAGGGGAATCTCTGGCAAAAATTTTGTAGAAATCCCTTAGAGCTTAACATTCGAGGATGAATATTCCTAAGGGGGGGGGGGGGGCGAATCTTACACCTCGAAAAAAAATTGCGACGTTTGCGTTGTAAGTAAACTGACGTATTCTCGGAGAGGTCATGGAACCCTTATAAGGCTAATGAATACTCTTAACAAGTTTTAAGCAAATATCTAAAGGTTCCGGGATCAAGCAAATCAAAGAAAATAACTTTGTCGAAAATTTGGAAAATGTTGATAGAATTTTGGGTCAACTTTGTAGGGGTATATCTCCTAGTATATTAGGAGTTTTAAAGTGTTTCAAAAGCCTAAAATGAAGCCCGTCAAGTCTAGTTTCCAACGCAATAAACCGCTCATCAATACAACAACGGAGTAGAGAATTATGGATGTTACAAATTAGGCTGATAGAGCAGAAACGCGTGCTATAGTACCAACTTGCTACAGTAACTGCTACAGTGACCCCCCCCCCCCGACTTTAAACCTTATAAATGTTATATCCCGTGTTTTTGCGTATTTGAAAAATTTGGAATAATCTTGCCTTGTAGGAAATAAGGCTATGTTTTTATTTTATTCAACACATGTGTGATATTTATGAAATTTTTTGAAGCGGAAATACGGAAGAAGGCCAAGGGTAAAATTGGAATTTCGGAAATTAGTTTCGGGAATTACAAATAAGATCCATAAATTAATTGGGCTCAAAATATAAAAGAAAAATAGAGGCCCAATTGTATAGGGGTGGCCGGCCATGGCCTTGGCCCCAAGCCCATAAAAATTAATCATGTGATCAATAATTATAAGAGGAACAAACCTTCAAGAAAATTCTTGAAACAAAGCAAAATTGAAGAACACCCCAAAAGGGTCCTTCGGCCAAACCCTCTTCCAAAAAAAAAAAAATTCTAGTTCCTCAACTTTGATCCTAAAAATCTCCTTCTTTTTTAATTCTTGTTAAGCTCAGGGCGCTCTCCGACGCGGTATAAGTAGTTAAGCGATAGAACAACGCTTGCGGCAAGTTGAAGTTTGGAGAAAAAGGTAAGAATTTTATTCTTTTGTGTTATGAAATAAGTATATATGATATAGTGATTAGGGTTGCATGGAAATTATGGAAATTGAGGTGTGTGGGTGCATGGTGTGCCTGTGTGTGAAGTGTGTATGGCCGTGAACCATAGGGGCATGGGAATGGTGAATTATATTTTTTTAGCTTGTTAGTTGTGTCGTTGTGGCACTTATGACATAAACAAAGGTCTAACGACTTGAGTTGGCATTGAAATTGGTTATGAGTCGTTATGGGAAATATATGTGATTTTTATATAGTTTTTATGTAATTACGAAAGTGAGATTCTAGAATGTGAATTATTGTTATTGTTATTGAATTTGGAAGAAGACAATGCGATTTGGTAGTTTTGTTGTAATTGTGGAGGTTTCGGATGGAATATGGAATTGGCAGAACGGCTTGAATCCTTGAATATTGCTTGAATGCTATTGAAATATGTTTGAATAATCTTGAATTAGTTAATGGATATGGAAAATGTTGACATTAGTTTGTTAGTGTGAAGTTGGAATGGAAGTTGTTGAACTATGTAGAAAAGAAGACTATTTATGTTATAATATGATTTGTGATGATTGTTGATGTTGTTGGTATTGGTGGGTTGTTGTTGTTGATATTTTGGGCCGAGATGATTCTCGGGGATGTTGAGTTGATAGGGGAAATGCTGCCGAAATTTCGGTAGACAATATGAATTTAAGATTGAAATCCTAAAAAGCTTATAACTTATATTTGGCAACGATGACCAATTGTAGATTTTGGACGAAACGGGAATTGAGTTTGGGCGAGCGTAAGACGCAATTAAGGTATGTAAAGCTACCCCTTTCCTTCTTTTGGCATGTCCTAGGTGTACTAGGTTTGGATTTGAGCATCGGGGATTATTCTGTTCATAGAGATCCGAGTTTACTTTTGGTACCATTTCATTCAGCAAAATTGAATTAGAACCTTTTACTTTGTTGAAAAGAAATGTTCAAACATCTATAATTATCATAAACGTAACCGAATCCCCTTGAGACTTTCGTGAGTGACTCCATAAGGTCTAATGTTTGTAAATTTTGTACGTCACCTCAACTTGACCCAAGGCAGGCCCACTAACTCCGAGAATCCTTCGTTTGCCCTAATAGACTTATCTTTGTATGATATCGGAAAGAGACTTTTGCTTATGCCTTTGGCTATTATAGAATAGTGTTTTGGTTGCTCCATGATATTCTGATTTATATTTTAAACTACAAATACGATTTCAGGAGTATTTTTGTGAGATAAACTCCGTATTGACCAGCTGTTCAGACTAGTTTACCCAACGGGTTGTCATATGATTATATCAAGTTTCATAAATGTTTTGATATGTAAATTGCATTAGTTTCCGCACTACTCTGCTCGTGCCTACTACTATGATATCGATCGCCGGTTCCCGGGCCGGCTTTGTGATCGTGCGTATTATGATACATTCGGCAGTATGATGTGTTACGGTTCCCGAGACCTCGCCATAGGGCCGGGTACCGTTTATGGAGTTATGCTGTGATATGGCTTATGATACGTTTTGATGATATGATATGTTGTGATGATATGTTATGTTCGGGGTTTGTACGGAGATTTGAAACCTTCTGGAGTATGCTGTGTGTGGCACCAGCGTCGGAGTGGTGACCACGTTCCTGAGCCTTATGCATGATTTCTTTTATTTGCATTATGTACATATGGTCTCAGTACAGGTTTTGACATACTGATTCAGCATTTCCCCTTCTGTACCTTATGCTTCAGTTATGGTTGGATTTTTGTATTCTATGCTTTACATACTCAGTACATCTTTCGTACTGACCCCCTTTCTTCGGGGGCTTTGTTTCATGCCCGCAGGTACAGACGTCGGTGATCCGCCAGTGTAGGCCCCACATTATGCTATTTCAGAGTGCTCCCTTTGATCCGGAGCCCACATTTTGGTATATATGTCTTTTGCTATGTATATGCTTCTGTACATTTGGCTATTTGGGGTATGGCGGGGCCCTGTCCCGTCATATGTTTTCATTTTGATTTGTAGAGGCCTGTAGTCATATATGTGGGTCGTGGGTCCTATGTGTGCTCGTTTTGTTCATGATTTGTGTCTTAATGCGGTCCTGTCTGTTATGACGGCCATGGAGGCCCATATATTTGTATATGTGCTTATATTCGGTGATGTGTATTCCGCCGCCCCTTTGACTTTGATATGATATCTCTGCTTGCGCGACCACTTAAGATAATATTTGACTTCAGATCGGTTCAAAAATGATTAATATGAAATCTGAGATAATCTATAATATGACAATTTGATTTGTTTGTCTGTCTGGGTGTCCAAGTAGGGCACCAGTCACGGCCCACAGGGCTGGGACGTGACAAAAGTGGTATCAGAGCGGTTTGTCCTTGGAATGTCTACAGGTCGTGTCTCGTAGAGTCTTGTTTATCGGTGTGTTGTGCACCACATCTATAAACAGAAGGCTACAGGACATTTAGGGTGTTACCTTTCTTTGAATCTTAGATCGTGCGATGGAGTTGTGCTATTAGGATGACTCTATTCTGATCGGTTGTTGTGTTTTTCAGTGATGCCTCCGAAAAAGGCGGCGGCTGCCTAGAAGGGCAAGGCGGTGGTAGGAGAGACTAGTCAGGTGCAGAAAGTTACCCGGGCTCGTGCTCAGGATTTGCCCGATGTTGTACCCCAGTCGGAGGGTTCTGCTACACCACCGGAGGAGCCTGGAACAGGTCCATCATTAGCTCCAGACGCTCCAGCGCCCGAGCCTCCAGCTCCTCAGCCAGGGGCGGAGGATAGGACGTTGAGGGAGGCCGTACAGTTGTTGACGACTTTGGTGACGGGACAGGCTCGCAGACGCGGGCTGAGAGGTGATGATGATGATGACAGGCGTGATAGCCTAAGGGTTCGTGATTTTCTGACATGTAGTCCCCCAGAGTGTTTCGGGTCTAAGCCCGAGGAGGACCCCCACGACTTCATTCGGGGGATGAGGCGCTCATTGGGACTGGTCAGGGCTTCAGAGACCGAGTCTGTTTAGTTCACCTCGCACAGATTACGAGATGTTGCGGCTAATTGGTATGAGTCATGGCAGCTGTCCAGAGGTGAGGGTGCTCCCCCAGCTACATGGGATGAGTTTGTGGCCGCTTTTCTCCGCCACGTTTTTCCCCCGGAGTTGCGGAGGGCGAGGGTTGACAGATTTTTGTAGCTGCGGCAGAGAGGTCGGAGTGTTCGTGAGTATAATTTCGAGTATGATTCCTTGGCTCGATATGCACCTGCTATAGTAGTGGATATGGCTGACCGGATGCACCGGTACGTGATAGGGTTGGACCGCTACCTGGTTGACAGCTGTATGGCGATGGCATCGCAGACTGATATGGACATCGCCCGATTACAGGCTTATGCCCAGGGTATGGAGGACCGGCACAGAGAGGACCGGTCGGGCAGAGATCGGGATAGGAGGCCGCCCAAGCGGGCTAGATCATCAGGGTATTCTGGAGATTTCCGAGGCGGACAGCCTCAGTCACAGCTGTCAGGCAAATATCCTTCTCCGTCAGGCCGGGGTACACAGTCCGCCGGTAGACGATTTGATAGTGCAGGACCATCTGGGGCCGGCCAGAGTTCCAGAGCTTCTGGTTCGCAGATGATCAGGGGTTCCAGCCAGTCCAGACCACCCAGGCCTCGTTGTTCTTATTGTGGGAAATCGCACCCAGGGGAGTGCTACCGAGCTACAAGGGCTTGTTTTTCCTGCGGCCGTCAGGGCCATGTTATGCGAGATTGTCCGATGGCGAGTGGTTCTGGTAGTATAGTTCAGCCGACGGGATCAGCCGCTGGTTCATCCTCTACTCCCTCAGCTATGCGCCCTGTAGAGCGGGGTTTATCGGCACCGGCGGGCCGCGGTCCAGGTCGTGGCGGTGTTTCAGATTCTAGCGGTCCTTCGAACCGCATATATGCATTGGCTAGCCGCCAGGACCAGGAGGCTTCGCCAAATGTTGTCACAGGTACATTACTGGTTTTCTCCCAATCTATTTATGCATTGATTGATCCTGGTTCTACTTTATCATATATCTCCCCGCTCGTTGCTAGTAAAATTGGGATAACACCTGAACCTATAGAGCCATTTGAAGTAGCTACATCGGTCGGGGATTTTATTATAGTGAGGCAGGTATATAAAGATTGTTCCGTGATTATGTATGACTGTTGTACTAAAGCTGATTTGATAGAATTAGATATGCTGGAATTTGATGATATTATGGGCATGGACTGGTTAGCTTCCTGCTATGCTAATGTTGACTGCCAGAAAAAGGTAGTTCGTTTCCAGTTCCCAGGGGAACCAGTTATAGAGTGGTCCGGGAGTACAGCATTGCCGAAGGGTAAGTTTATTTCGTACCTCAAGGCCAAGAAGATGATTCAGAAAGGTTATATTTATCATTTGGTCCGTGTGCACGATACTAAGGCCGAGACACCTACTCTTCAGTCAATTTCGGTTGTTAATGAATTCTCAGATGTATTCCCAGATGAGCTTCCAGCCCTTCCGCCTGAACGGGAGATAGACTTCACTATAGATTTGTTGCCAGATACACAGCCCATATCTATTCCTCCCTACAGGATGGCACCGGCAGAACTAAAAGAATTAAAAGAATAGCTGAAAGATCTATTAGACAAAGGCTTCATCAGACCCAGTACATCGCCCTGGGGAGTGCCGGTATTATTTGTCAGAAAGAAAGACGGGTCACTGCGAATGTGTATTGATTATCGGCAATTAAATAAGGTAACTATAAAGAATAAATATCCCCTCCCCCGGATTGATGATTTATTTGATCAGTTGCAGGGTGCTAAATATTTTTCGAAGATAGATTTGCGTTCGGGCTACCATCAGGTACGGGTACGAGAGGCAGATATTCCGAAGACTGCTTTCAGGACCCGATACGGGCATTATGAATTCAGAGTGATGTCTTTTGGGCTGACTAATGCTCCAGCGGTATTCATAGATTTGATGAATCAGGTATTCCGGCCGTTCCTTGATATGTTCATGATTGTATTTATCGATGATATTTTAGTTTATTCACGATCAGTAGAGGAGCATTCAGATCATCTGAGAACAGTACTTGGCACCCTTCGGCAACAAAAATTATATGCTAAATTCTCCAAATGTGAATTTGGGTTAACTTCTGTGGCATTCTTGGGACATATCGTCGGAGCAGATGGTATTCGGGTCGATACACAGAAGATTGAAGCTGTACAGAATTGGCCCAGGCCTACTACACCGACAGAGGTACGTAGTTTTCTGGGGTTGGCCGGTTATTACAAAAGGTTTGTGGAGCATTTTGCTTCTATCGCGGCACCATTAACAAAGCTCACTCAGAAAGCAGCAAAATTTCAGTGGACTGATGCTTGTGAGCGCAGCTTCCAGATGCAGAAGGAAAAATTAATTACGGCTCCAGTTTTAGCTTTTCCAGAGGGGTCAGACGGGTACGTTGTTTATTGTGATGCCTCCAGTATTGGGATAGGTTGTGTGTTGATGCAGCACGGTCGAGTCATAGCCTATGTTTCCCGGCAGCTCAGACCGCACGAGAAGAATTATCCCACTCATGATCTGGAATTAGCCGCGGTGATTCACACTTTGAAGATTTGGCGGCATTACTTATATGGGGTCCACGTTGATATTTATACGGACCATAAGAGTCTCCAGTATATTTTTAGGGAGAACGAACTGAATTTGCGGCAGAGAAGATGGCTTGAATTATTGAAAGATTATGACGTTGATATTTTGTATCATCCTGGGAAAGCCAATATGGTAGCTGATGCACTTAGCCGCAAGTCCATGGGCAGTTTGATTGATGTACAGCCTGGGAAGACAGAATTGGTTCGTGAGATTTATCAGTTAGCCAACCTCGGGGTCCGTTTGCAGATTCTGGAGATACTGGGGTTTCTGTTCGAGCAGTTGCTGAATCATCAATTATGGAAGAGTTAAAACAGCGCTAGTTCGAAGATCCTTTTCTGGTAAAGTATAGAAATATGGCCCTTATTAAAGAAAAGACTCAGTTCGAAATCTCGCCTGAAGGGGTATTGTTATATGGAGGCAGATTATGCGTACCTGACGTTGCAGGGTTGCGGCGGCAAACTATGGGTGAAGCACATAATGCTCGGTATTCTATCCATCCTGGTTCCACAAAAATGTATCATGATCTCAGGTGTTTGTACTGGTGGGATGGTATGGAAAGAGACATTGCAGAGTTCGTTGGTCAATGCCCAAATTGTCAGCAAGTTAAGACTGAGCATCAAAAGCCCGGAGGGTTACTACAGGAAATGGAAATTCCAGCGTGGAAATGGGAAATGATTAATATGGATTTCATTGTAGGTTTGCCGCGCACTCCACGCAGGTACGATTCTATTTGGGTTATTGTGGATAGATTGACGAAATCAACCCATTTTCTTCCGGTCCGGACTACTTATTCGGCTAAGGACTATGCTAGATTGTATATTAAAGAAATAGTAAGACTTCACGGAGTTCCTGTATCTATTATAACCGACAGAGGTGCCCAGTTTACGGCTAACTTCTGGAGGTCGTTCCAAGAAGGATTGGGGACTCAGGTGAGTCTTAGCACATCATTTCATCCTCAGTCCGACGGACAGGCCGAGCGCACTATTCAGACGTTAGAAGATATGTTGCGGGCCTGTGTTATTGATTTCAGAGGTAGCTGGGATGACCATTTGCCGCTTATTGAATTTGCTTGTAATAACAGCTATCATTCCAACATTCAGATGGTGCCTTATGAAGCCCTATATGGCAGAAAATACAGATCTCCGATTGGTTGGTTCGACGTGGGCGAGACTAAATTAATTGGTCCAGATGTGGTCCAGCAGGCAGTCGATAAAGTGAAACTGATTCGAGAGCGACTATTAGCGGCCCAGAGTCGACAGAAATCTTATGCTGATAAACGACGTCGACCTTTGGAGTTCCAGATTGGAGACTGGGTATTTCTGAAAATGTCGCCCATGAAGGGCGTGATGAGATTCGGCAGAAAGGGAAAGCTCGGTCCGCGATATATTGGGCCTTACCAGATTATCCGGAAGATTGGGAATGTCTCTTATGAGCTAGACTTACCATCAGATCTAGAGGCAGTGCACTCAGTGTTTCATGTATCCATGCTCCGAAAATGGGTTGGTGACCCTGACAGAATATTTCCAGTAGACAATATTCAGGTAACGGAGGACTTATCTTATGGAGAGCAACCTGTAGCTGTTCTGGATCGTCAGCTGAGGAGACTGCGCACCAAAGATATACCCTCTGTTAAGGTCTTATGGCGAAACAACAATAAGGAAGAAATGACCTGGGAATCAGAGGACGAAATGAAGAAGAGATATCCTCACCTGTTCCCTGTGCCTCCAGGTAAAAATTTAAATTCTGTGATTGATTACATTAATCAGTAAATACTTTATGTGTGCCACCCATATAAAGGACCTCCCCTAAAATGTTTGAAAGATCTATAAGGTTAATTTAACATTCGACGACGAATGTTCTAAAGGGGGGGAGAATGTTATATCCCGTGTTTTTGCGTATTTGCAAAATTTGGAATAATCTTGCCTTGTAGGAAAGAAGGCTATGTTTTTATTTTATTCAACACATGTGTGATATTCATGAAAAATTTTGAAGCGGAAATACGGAAGAAGGCCAAGGGCAAAATTGGAATTTCGGAAATTAGTTTCGGGAATTACAAATAAGATCCATAAATTAATTGGGCTCAAAATATAAAAGAAAAATAAAGGCCCAATTGTATAGGGGTGGCTGGCCATGGCCTTGGCCCCAAGCCCATAAAAATTGATCATGTGATCAATAATTATAAGAGGAACAAACCTTCAAGAAAACTCTTGAAACAAAGCAAAATTGAAAAACACCCCAAAAGGGGCCTTCGGCCGAACCCTCTTCCAAAAAAAGAATTCTAGTTCCTCAACTTTGATCCTAAAAATCTCCTTCTTTTTGAATTCTTGTTAAGCTCAGGGCGCTCTCCGACGCGGTATAAGTATTTAAGCGAAAGAACAACGCTTGCGGCAAGTTGAAGTTTGGAGAAAAAGGTAAGAATTTTATTCTTTTGGGTTATGAAATAAGTATATATGATATAGTGATTAGGGTTGCATGGAAATTATGGAAATTTAGGTGTGTGGGTGCATGGTGTGCGTGTGTGTGAAGTGTGTACTGCCGTGAGCCATAGGGGCATGGGAATGGTGAATTATATTTTGTTTAGCTTGTTAGTTTTGTCGTTGTGGCACTTATGACATAAACAAACGTTTAACGACTTGAGTTGGCATTGAAATTGGTTATGAGTCGTTATGGGAAATTTATGTGATTTTTATATAGTTTTTATGTAATTACGAAAGTGAGATTCTAGAATGTGAATTATTGTTATTGTTATTGAATTTGGAAGAAGACAATGCGATTTGGTAGTTTTGTTGTAATTGTGGAGGTTTCGGATGGAATATGGAATTGGTGGAATGGCTTGAATCCTTGAATATTGCTTGAATGCTATTGAAATATGTTTTAATAATCTTGAATTAGTTAATGGATATGGAAAATGTTGACATTAGTTTGTTAGTGTGAAGTTGGAATGGAAGTTGTTGAAATATGTAGAAAAGAAGACTATTTATGTTATAATATGATTTGTGATGATTGTTGATGTTGTTGGTATTGTTGGGTTGTTGTTGTTGATATTTTGGGCCGAGATGATTCTCGGGGATGTTGAGTTGATAGGGGAAATGCTGCCGAAATTTCGGTAGACAATATGAATTTAAGATTGAAATCCTAAAAAGCTTATAACTTATATTTGGCAACTATGACCAATTGTAGATTTTGGACGAAACGGGAATTGAGTTTGGGCGAGCGTAAGACGCAATTAAGGTATGTAAAGCTACCCCTTTCCTTCTTTGGGCATGTACTAGGTGTACTAGGTTTGGATTTGAGCCTCGGGGATTATTCTGTTCATAGAGATCCGAGTTTACTTTTAGTACCATTTCATTTAGCAAAATTGAATTAGAACCTTTTACTTTGTTGAAAAGAAATGTTCAAACATCTATAATTATCATAAACGTAACCGAATCCCCTTGAGACTTTCGTGAGTGACTCCATAAGGTCTAATGTTTGTAAATTTCGTACGTCACCTCGACTTGACCCGAGGCGAGCCCACTAACTTCGAGAATCCTTCGTTTTCCCTAATAGACTTATCTTTGTATAATATCGGAAAGAGACTTTTGCTTATGCCTTTGGCTATTATAGAATAGTGTTTTGGTTGCTCCATGATATTCTGATTTATATTTTAAACTACAAATACGATTTCAGGAGTATTTTTGTAAGATAAACTCCGTATTGACCAGCTGTTCAGACTAGTTTACCCAACGGGTTGTCATATGATTATATCAAGTTTCATAAATGTTTTGATATGTAAATTGCATTAGTTTCCGCACTACTCTGCTCGTGCCTACTACTATGATATCGATCGCCGGTTCCCGGGCCGGCTTTGTGATCGTGCGTATTATGATACATTCGACAGTATGATGTGTTACGGTTCCCGAGACCTCGCCATAGGGCCGGGTACCGTTTATGGAGTTATGCTGTGATATGGCTTATGATACGTTTTGATGATATGATATGTTGTGATGATATGTTATCTTCGGGGTTTGTACGGAGATTTGAAACCTTTTGGAGTATGTTGTGTATGGCACCAGCGTCGGAGTGCTGACCACGTTCCTGAGCCTTATACATGATTTCTTTTATTTGCATTATGTACATATGGTCCCAGTACAGGTTTTGACATACTGATTCAGCATTTCCCCTTCTATACCTTATGCTTCAGTTATGGTTGGATTTTTGTATTCTATGCTTTACATACTCAGTACATCTTTCGTACTGATCCCCTTTCTTCGGGGGCTGCGTTTCATGCCCGCAGGTATAGACGTCGGTGATCCGCCAGTGTAGGCCCCACATTCTGCTATTCAGAGTGCTCCCTTTAATCCGGAGCCCACATTTTGGTATATATGTCTTTTGCTATGTATATGCTTCTGTACATTTGGCTATTTGGGGTACGGCGGGGCCCTGTCCCGTCATATGTTTTCATTTTGATTTGTAGAGGCCTGTAGCCATATATGTTGGTCGTGGGTCCTATGTGTGCTCGTTTTGTTCATGATTTGTGTCTTAATGCGGTCCTGTCTTTTATGACAGCCATGGTGGCCCATATATTTGTATATGTGCTTATATTCGGCGATGTGTATTCCGCCGCCCCTTTGACTTTGATATGATATCTCTGCTTGCGCGACCGCTTAAGATAATATTTTACTTCAAATCGGTTCAAAAATGATTAATATGAAATCTGAGATAATCTATAATATGGCAATTTGATTTGTTTGTCTGTCTGGGTGTCCAAGTAGGGCACCAGTCACGGCCCACGGGGCTGGGTCGTGACAATAAAAGGGGCAAAACCCCCTTTTTTCACAAAAAAATCAGATTTTAGAGCTCAGCACAAATAGGGTCATTTTGGTCATAAAAGTTGAGAGAATTGAGTGATTTTAGCTAATCAAGGCTCGGGTGGTGTATAGTTGTGACTATAGCAACGTTTTGCGGTGGAATTTGGCGTGGATTCAAAGTGAATATTGAGGATATCGTTGTTTTAGTGAGAATAAGGTACGAATATCTTATTATTAATGTTAATCTTGGTTTCTTTACGGAGATAGAACCATCAAATAGCCGTATAATAGTTTTGTTGGTAGAAATATGGGATAAACCCCATATGGAATGTTTATGGAGTATTTTGGTGTTGAGAATATTATGATTGATGTTGGTATTGTTGTTGGTTGTTGAATTGAGATTTCGGGCTAGGCATATAAACAGGGGAGATGCTGCCCGATTTTCGGCAGGATATAGAATAGTTTAATATGAAAACCTAGCAAAAGCATATAACAATGAGTCTAACGATAGTGCGAATCCTCTTGAATGTATATTTACGAGCACGGACGGATAACCCACATATAGATATATATCTCGAATTTTCTCAGTTTTCTTCATGATCGCATCTTTGCATCTTTCACACAACCATTGTCTTATAATTTCAATTTGTTTTCCCTTGGGCAAGCCTACTGATTCATTAACCTTCTCCTTGTTGTCAGTGGCCACATAATTCCCTTTAACCATTTCATTGACACCTCCTCCTTCCTTTAGTCCTCATAGTTTCTTTTGTTTTTCTTTACTCGTAAAACGCCTGCTTCCATTAGTCATCATTTACTCTTAGGTTAGGAAACCTTGGAGTGTTCCGTTACAAGTGAGAATCCCTTTTGACACTGAAAATCTCTTCTTGAGGTACTTTCTTCCCTTAAATAGGCATACCAATCATGGGTTCACATCTATTCTCCTACTTAAATCTGAGGAGTTTAAAATTCGGTTGTCGCGCTCATAAGATCTGTTTATTTATTCTCAAGGATGCACCTTTATTTATTATTTACAACCTCCTTGGTTCTAATTATGAAGACGTATAGGTTGGTTCCAGGGTACTCACGTTCATCTCTTGTCACGTATAACATTACTCTATCTCCCGTTGATTTATTTAAATTTGATCCTATCGCCTGCTTTCCTGCTTTCATCCTAACCTTTTCCTCAAATATATATTACCTTACCCTCAATGGGTATACGTTTTCCTTGTCCAAGTTTCTCTCCCCTTCATGATATCATAACCTTCTTTTTCCTATTGCTCCTTCTTACATTGTTGGTCGCATTACCGCTATCCGACTTTAATTCTTGAGAAAACCCAATCCTTATTCTCTCTGTAGCGCTTGCTACCTCAATTTTGACATACATCACAATCAATATTTTTAACATGTCGTAACATCAATCATAAGGGTATACATAACACTCGATGTAGCCACTCGTGACTTATCTTTTTCTTGCGAGATATCCCATTACCATTTGATCTTATTCTGAATCTGTGGCTTTAATACATCTGCCCTCTCTTTTTGTCCAGCTAGCCAGAGAATTCTAATTGTAAAGCTCATATGATACTAATTTCCCTCGGGCTATTCTGGTTTCTCATATTCTTTTTCCGTATGTCTAAATTTGTAAGCCTTCCTAGCATACCTTCCTACGTCCTAATTGTAACTCCTGGCGATATAACTTTACTTAAAAATATTTACTCATACTTGCGCCCTACCTCTTTGTCTAAAATAATCAACCTCACATCCTTTACTTTCTTGTGGCAAGCGAATCGATCCTTGCGATATTTTATCTTCACTTGTATACCTACTCTCTTCTTTCCTTACACATAAGCCGACATCGCACCTAATTTCTCTATCGTCAAATAACCTTCACAACACCCGTCTAAAAAAATTGAGGTGAATCCTTCTTATAAGGACTAGCTAGAAATATACCACCTTTTCCTAAGGTTGATACAATCTCCACTTCCTTCGTCGGCCACGCAACATCACATTTAGAAGTTATATAAGCAATCTAGAAGACAAGCATAATTACATTCCAACTTACCTATCCATTTCTCATTCTTGAGTTCAAGGTCATCATTAATACCCGAGTAACTTAGCCATAATGATTCTCAGAATAGTACCAACTATCAAATACTCAGAAACCCCCTTGAAGTCGAATGATTGGTGACTTCTGAATCCCAATGTAAACTCACATCATATAGGAAAGTCCGATAAAACGAGTCTGTGCACCTGTCATCAACCTGTCCTGGTCTTATGTATGTATAAACTTCTGGGGTAAAACTTTCCCCTACTTGTTAACTTCCTTTCCCATATCAATATCTTTTCGTTATCTCTTACTCACCAATCTATAAATCATAATACTGCATTTGAATTCTTAATGTCAACTTTCCCTATATCTTCAATAAATTTCAATTCTCCGAAATCTCGAATGCACTCATTCCAACTCCTTTACTTACTAATCATTTTTTCCCTCTAGGTTTCTTCCCTTGAATTAAAATCATTCTAAAACTTCTCTTTGAAAGCATCTCATAATGGTTCATTCAAACATGACTTACCAAACATACGATTGTCACATTTTCCCTTCATCCTTTCTCTATTGCCTAGACATTCAAACAATTCCATTTGTAAAAAAATCTCGGCAGAGTTTCCTCTATACTTCTTACTGCCTCATTCCTGCACACAGCCAAGAAAACACATCCAATGCCTCACAAGGCGATCACAATACCCGTAACATTTACCTTAGGTTCTCATATCAAAGTGTATCAATATCAACAAGACAGGAAACATACCTTCCGGAGTAACAACTTCAATTATCATCAATTACCTCATAGCGGCATAATCAACTGCTTATCCATAATCAAAACTGTCACGACCCAGCTAGGGGCCGCGACGGGTACCCGAGGCTGACCACCGAGCACCCCTTATTTCCATCACTTGTCATAGTCATTTACGCTTCTTTATCATTCATGATTGTACGAAAATCATTTTTGGGTGGAAAACACAATTAGTCTATATACATATACAAATGCCTCATTAGGCCATCAAGATAATATATATAATATATACATGCATGCTGTAATAAACTTGTGAGACCATCTAACCCACACTATGCATCTACGAGCCTCTACTGACATACTATACATGTAGACGAAACAAGACTTCATCATGCCCAAAATATACATATGTACCAAAAGAATAATCATAAGCACCTCCGAACAATAGAGTGCTTTCAATCAGCTGACAGCTCCTAAGAATCCGGATCGAGCTCGCCTCCCTGTCTACCTGTGGGCATGAACACAACGTCCAAAGAAAACGGACGTCAGCACAAATGTTGTACTGAGTATGAGAGGCATGAATAAAACAACACATCAAGAAAGTAAAGGAGGCATCAAGTATGGAGCAATTGTACCTGACTGGGAATCATGTGAAAAGTAATGCATGCTGACTTACTTTTATGCTTATCATCATCTCATGTATGCATATCATATGTATATATATATATAAATATATATATCTAAATTGCCCGGCCATATAGGTGCGGTGTGATAATCAGTAACCTTAGCCCGCGTCCAGGCCTCCCGCGTCCGGGGTACTATCTCATGCCGCCCACTAGTGGTGTCTGCCCATGCCAACTGGCCATAGTGTATCGTATAGCTGCCCGCTTTCGCGATGACTGCCCGGCCAACTAGGCTCGGTGTGATGCAATCATGACATGCTCATCATAAAATATTTATAATGATATGCTTATCAAAATATACTTATCATCATACATGCATAAGGACTCTAGAACAACTGCATTCTATCGAGGTGACGTAAGGTCGTGAACCCTCGATTCCATTATGAGCATTTATGAACATTCTGCCTCACCTGGAAGGGATTAGGATATAAGGTGAGTGTATACAAGGAACAACATCATTTACTTTATAAGAACGTCACATCATATATCTTGACTCATGTAGCTATGTATGATCTTAGGCTCTTGGCTTTCTGGGATATAGGAGAATCATGAAAAGGGAGAAGAATCATGTCATGGGATTCATGCCATAGAAAGGAAAGGGCTAGCCTCACATACCTTTGTCGCTTAGTTAAGCTATCGTTCACTTGTACTCCTTCAATATCACGTTGTTACCTTCACGAGAGAATAAACATTACAGTTAGTCAATCGACCATAAGAACGCATCGTTATTTCTAGAGGAAATTAGGCAGCGTTTCCTTTATTTCTACTACTTTTCTCATGTTCTATTTCAACTCCCAACATTTACAACAACACTCACAATATCATATCAACATTCATCACTTATCTATATTTAGCAAAATCCACCATTTTTCTCCAATTTCTCCACATTTAATGGTTTTAGCTCATCATCATAATTTTTCTTACTTCACACCTATTCCATGGTCAATACGCCATTTGTCACGTATTCATCATCACAACATATCAACGTTCATGATTCCATTCAACTATCATTCAATTGTGACACTATTCACTTAGTAATGGCCCATTTTCTACGTTCTTCTACATTTCAAGAATCTTAGCCTTCCAATACCTTAAACAACATGATAAAGTCATGAAACTTACCTTAGATGATGGTGGAACAAGCCTAGAGTGGAATCACTTCTTTAGCACCAAAACCCTTCTTCACCTCTTTTGGAATTTCTTGAAGGAGATGACTTCCAATTAGGTTTCATACACTTTATTTCATAGATTTGGTGTTGATGATCCTTGATTTCCTTGGTATTCTTGTGGTTGAAGTGTTTGGAGTGTTCTAGAGATTTCTTGAAGGTTATAGATGAAGTATGAATGAAAATGAATGAGAAAGTCACTTATAATAATCACAAAATCTGATTTTTAATGAACAGTCATCGGGGTGTACAGTGGTCGTAAACCACAGTTTACGGACCGTATACTAGTTTACGGGTCGTATAACGTGGTCGTATTTAAGCATATCAAAACAGAAAGGTTGGTTGAAGATCATGGCAGTTTACGTCTCAGTTTACGGGTCGTATATCAATTTATGGTCCGTATTCCAAGTCATTTTTAACCATTTGAAGCATTTGACATAAAGTTGAAATGTTGAAGGACGATGGCACTTTACGGTCCGTAAATCACTTTACGGGCCGTATTCCATTTTACGATCACTGGCTGAAATGAAATTCTACAACTTTCTTAATTCCAAAGTTCATAAATAGTCATTCCCTACTTAACAAAACACCGCACACTCATGCCCTTCGTTGGTCTATTCGTTGTACATGTACGGGGACTTTTCCGAGGTGTAACAAAAACATTTAGGGTTAGAATCAGAGACATCACATCCTATAATTTATCTCTACGGCACGATCTACGATGAGAAAGAAAGGTCTATCACTCCTAAATGCCCTGCAGCCTCTTGTTTATAATTGTGGTGCCTTTCACACCCATAAGCAAGACTCTACTAGACACGGCTCGTAGACACACCCTAGGACGAACTACTCTGATACCACTTTTGTCATGACCCAACCAAAGGGCCATGACGGGCACCCGAAGCTAACACACCGAGCAGCTCAAAACATACATCTCAAAAACATTTCTGGTTGGACCATAAAGATAGCTCCTGGATATCATAATCTGTAAGGACATATATCACAATATAATGACACATCTCTATATATTCTTCAACAGTTATGTCCATCATCACCAGCCGACAAGGCTACTAAAATTTTATACAATGAAATGGACCGGTAGGGTTATGAAATGTCTAACTATACACACATGTCTACGAGCCTCTATATAGAATACAAGTGACCATAAGGACCAATACCTATAGACTGCAGCTCCGAACTAAGTAGAGTGCTCCTGAGAATCAGCTGATAAATCACCAACGGGTCAAATCCGTGTACCTGTCTACCTACGGGCATGAACACAGCGTCCATAAGAAAGGACGTCAGTACGAACAGTGTACTGAGTATGTATGGCACGAATAACAATATAATAAGAAATATAGAACATAACATGAGATAAAGATAACCTATACATCTGATTGCATAATAAGGCGGATACCATGCATGCTTAGCTTTCTTTTAAAAAAACATTCCTCAGATATATATAAATAATAGTGTTGCGGAACGTGCATGTCACGACCCGACTAGTGGGCCATGACAGGCACCCGGAGCTGACTACCGAGTACCACGCATCATACTACTATCGTCTTAACTTGTACACATATAAACTCCATAAAACATGTACACATATATATGTATACATAAGCCCGCGCGGCGGCAGAAGAATAGTATATAGAATATACAATGAGTGTCACATAACATCCACTACCCACACATGAGTATCTGCGAGCCTCTAACTGAAACTCTGAAGTCATGAAGACGGCACAGGACTCCACCATATCCAAGTATGAACACAAAAGGATATATCAAAAACTGCACCTCCGGAGTATGGAAGTTGTCACGACCCAGCCCCGTGGGCCGCGACTGGCACCCTGCTTGGGCACCCAGACCTATTCACATATCCAGTTATCAAACCCAAACTTAGCTCAAATTTCATAATAGCCGTTTTAAACATAGTTTAAATCAAAACTTGTCTTAAGCGGTCACGCGTACCACAATATCATATCAGAACAGAAGGGAGCGGCGGAATGCACATCGCCGGTCATATGTACAAATATAATCATAAGGGCCATCTTGGCCACCATAACAGACGGACCGCATTAAGACACAGATCGTAAACAAAACAGACACATATAGGACCCTCGACCCACATATCAGACTACAGGCCTCTATACATCAAAACAAAGGCATATGACGGGACAGGGCCCCGCCGTACCCCAAATAGTAAAATGTACAGTAACAAATACATAACAAAAGATATATGTACCAAAGGTGGGCTCCGGATCAAAGGGGAGCACTCTGAAATAACAGAAAGTGGAGCCTACAGTGTGGGATCACCGGCGTCTGTACCTGCGGGCATGAAATGCAGCCCCCGAAGAAAGGGGGTCAGTACGAAAGATGTACTGAGTATGTAAAGCATAGAGTACAGAAATATAAGCCACAACTGAACACAAACAGGATACAAAAGGGAAATACTGAACGGTATATCAAAATCTGTACTGAAAACATATATACATAATGCAGATAAAATCATGCAAAAGCTCAGGAACCTGGTCACCACTCCGACGCTGGTGCCACACACAGCATAACACCAGAAGGTTCAAATCTCCGTACATCCCCGAATACATATATCATCACAACATATCACCAGCCATATCATAGCATAACTCCAAACGGAACCCGACCCTATGGTGAGGTCTCGGGAACCGTAACACAGCATACGGCTGAATTTATCATAGCGCGCACGAACCATAGCCGGCCCGGGAAACGGTAAACGAAGTCATAATAAGGGCACGAGCAGAGTCGTGGGCAAACAATGCAATGTATATATTAAAACACCTTTTGAATCTTAATAAAATCATATGTTAATTCAACGGTCAATACGGGGCTCATTTCACAATAGTATTTCCAAAATGATATTTATAGCACAAAATATGATTTAGAATATCATGGCAATCAAAACATTATTTTATGATATCCAAATTCATAAACAAAGATTCTTTGCCGACGTTATACAAAAATGAGCCTAATAGAGTAAACAAAGGAATCTCGGGGTTAGCGGGCCCACCTCGGGTCAAGTCGAGGTGGCGGACATGAATTACAGGCATTCGGGGTCTATGGAATCATACATGGAAGTTTTGAAGCGATTCGATTAAATTTGCATAAATTTCGGACCTTTGATTACTTTTCGACAAAATATGGATTTTATAGTTCAATTCAATTGAATGAATAGTACTCAATTTCAAATTCGGATTTCCATGAACAGAATTGCCCTCGGGGCTCCAATATCGACCTAGTATACCTAAGACATGCCAAAAGAAGGAATGGGTAGCCTTACATACCTTATAAGCGTCTTACGCCCGTCAAAACTCAAATCCCGTTTCGCTCAGAATCTACAAATGGTCAAAGTTACCAATTAGGAATTTCAAGACTTCAAGAATTCATTTAACTTTATATTTGTCTACCGAAATTTTGGCAGCACTTCCCCTATACATATAACATCCCCGAGGCTTAGCTCGGCTCAATATCTCAACAACAACAACCCAACAATACCAAATGAATCAAGAATCACAACAAAATAAGTTCTAGCATCAATACTCTTCTTTTCTACATAAAGCGACGAGTATCATTCGAACTTCACAACATCAAACTGACATCAACATTATCGTATTCATTTTCTCATTCAAGGTTATTCAAACGTATTTCAATAGCGTTCCAAGCAATATACATGGATTCAAGTATGCCGCCAATTTCCATATTCCATCCGACACTTCAACAAATGCGACAAACCTACCAACTCGCATTGTTTTCATCCAAATTCATTAGCAACAACATCAATTCTCACTTTAGACCTTTACTTGCAAGATTACATAATAACTTTATTAAAACACATAATTTCCCATAACGACATACATGCAACTTCAACGTCGACTTAAGTCATTAAACCTTAATTTGCGTCACAAATGCCACAACGACGTAACTAACGAACTAAATAGAATTTAATCCTTTACTCTTACACCACAAAGTGGCTCACGGCCACATACCACTTCACACACATGCACGGCTACTCACGAACACAACACAATTCCATAATCTTCATGCAACTCTAATCACTAACACATATACACCCATTCCATAACATAAAAACATAGAAATCTTACCTTTTTCTTGAAATTCCGACTTGCCGCAAACGTCGCTATCTCGCTAAACTAATTGTATCCCGTCGGAGAACGTCTTGAACTTATTACAAATACAAGAAGAACAAGATTTTTGGATTAAGATTGGAGGCTAGAATTTTTTTTTTTTCTAAGGGTTCGGCCGAGAGCTTCTGAAGCTCAAAGATGAGTTTAATTTTTTTTTGCTTCTTGAACTCTCTATGGATATACATGAATATATCATGCTTGATTAAAGGGTCACATGGAAATCACATGACCATTTAAATGGGGCTTGGGCCAAGCCTCTTGGCCGGCCACCCCTTAAACTTGGGCCTCAATTTTCTTAAGTTTTATTGAGCCCAATTCATTAAAACTCTTGTTTTGTAATTTCCGAAACTAATTTCCGAAATTCCAAATTTGCCCTTGGACTTCCTCCATACTCCCACACCAATATTTCCACAAACAACATAGGCATATTAACAAAAATCAAAATATTGCCTTATAACATACAAGTCTTAATTATTTTTAAAACTTCCAATTATGCGAAAACACGGGACATAACAGAAGTGCTCCGGTGCAAGCTGGTCTGGCTCCTAGGAAGCTGGGTCGTCCCCCTGTTTACCTGTGGGCATGAACACAGCGTCCAAGAAGGAAAGGGACGTCAGTACGAGCAATGTACTGAGTATGTAAGGCATGCATCATAAAATAACAAAGGAACACGAAGATAAAATAAAGGTAAGAAAATAACCGGTGACTGCTTGCCTCTTAATGCGGAGTCATGCAAGCATGCTCGTAAAAATATCACCATATCATCTATTGCTGCAGAACGTGCAGCCCGATCCATATATCAATATATTGTCGCGGAACGAACGGCCAGATCCATTACCCATATAGGATGATATCATAAGATACCGGCTGATCAGGTGGCTATGCGTCTATAGCACCTTACCTTTTCCCCCTGTCCCCTATATACATATACATATCATATACACATATAATATACGCAGCATGCATGAGAGCCCAAACAAAAGTGCACTTTATTGGAGTAACGTAAGGCCGTGAACCTCCGATTAGCTTATGGCGTCATCCTCACCGTTACGTCTCACCTTGAAGGAACTAGTATTTTGAGGTGAGGCAACAAGGAAAAATAGTATCAATGAAACCATAAGCATAGAAATATTTGCATCATGAAGTCATCTTTATCGTTATGGAACGTATCTCGTAAGCAGTTCTCAAAGTTCTTCAAACTTAATCTTTAGGGATGTAAGAAGGTCATGGGAGTATAGGGAACAAATTATGAAACAAAAGTCATGCCTTTGAAAAAAAGGGGGATAGCCTTACATACCTTTGTATCTTCTTAACGATGTCGACTAAGAGCTCTCCTTCCAGCTTACAATTCTACATATAAAAGGATTCTCAGGAAGGTTACATTGTTGAAGGTATACTTAAGCCTGAACTAAAGCGAATAAGGCTAACGAAAATCGGGCAGCATTTTGTTTGTTTCAACAACTTTCCCTCAAATAATAAAACAGCTCCCAAACATCATAGCAACGCCCATAATATCATAACACATAAATTCCCTTGGC